>NC_087346.1:92103257-92406287 GCF_030014295.1 Loxodonta africana
AAAGGAGATAGATAAATGTAATCAGTAGTAAACATACTGATTAACTCCATATTATTAGAAAATTAGATATGAAAAAAATAGGTTTACTCCCAATGTTTATGGTCTTGATCTACTGAGAGGTTGGGGGTGTAAGAGGCTTAGTAAGACTGAGGACTACTAGTGAATATTGTTATTTGGATGAGAATTCAAAGCTCTACTTAATTATTTTAAGGTTAAATAAATCATTGAAACATGTAATTTTCTTAATTGATTTATGGGAGTATCTATATATAGCATCTTTATATAATTTATGTGCATTTGCATTTCTTTTATTCATACATACAACCATTGACTTGGAGAATCAAGGAGAAAAGTTTCACACTTCCTTTGCATAAGTTTAAGAAAGACTGACAAGTGTAGAACTGAATTAGAAGCAGGTGATACTTTTCCAATCAAGTGAAGACTTTGAGGATGATTGTGTTTTGACTCTATGTTTCTCCTTCCTACTTACCTTTATTCTACTTATCTGGCCTCTGAATGGAAAACAAAAGTAGTGAATCTTTTTGAGAACTTCGAAGTATGGGGTTTACTAACGTGCTTAGGTATTTACTGTGGGGAGGGAAAAATTCGAAGAAAACATTTGAAAGGATCTCAGATCAGGACAAAAACGAAAAGCATGAAAAATGTGTGTTTGACTTTGACATTACATATTTGCAAACATTTACATACATAAATTTGTATTACAAGATCTGTAAGATTTCTCTGGGAGCTCCATTTGGTCATGTCTGGTTCAATGATGAAATTCACAATGTAGTATTTTTTGTGATGTCATATAGAATCTTTCTCTTTTAATTTCTTTATTCCCTACACTGAATAGGCTTATGGCAGCTTATCAGCCAAATATATTACACATTTAAGTGCAAGGCCTTTTTCTTAACAGTATATCAAATAATGCCTGTTATTGGTGACCTAGAGACTGAAAATATAATAGCTTTCTATTTATAAGAGATCTTCTGACATATTTTCAGTCTGCTAATTACAAATATGGTGAACTTGTTGCCACAGTGTTTCTTCTCATGCATAGCAAGTAGTTGATGGGTCACTTCTGTTTTCCTTGAGGTCATGGATCACCGAGAAATTAACTTAGTAGAAAAATTACCATTTATTCAACATACTTATGTGAGAGTTATTTCAAGTTTCATGGTCTGAGGCAACAGCTGTTTGTTGAAGATATTTCTGTCTCCTAAAATAAACACAATAAACTTTTTTTTTTTTAATAAGGTGGATCAGACAATAACCACTTCTTTTGACATATCATAATTTTACATGATACATAATTTTACATGTTGGGAATAAAAGCTGCTATTATACATGCAATATGTAATAATTGGTATTTTCAAACTACAGAATGATGAACATTCTCCATATTAAGTATCTTATGGGTTTTATTTGTGATAGTTTAAGTTGTGAAGTAGGATGATATTTAATTATACCATACTAATTTTTTAATATATATATATATATATTTAATATTTAGATGGAAACCCTGACGGCATAGTGGTTAAGTGCTGTGGCCGCTAATCAAAAGGTCAGCAGTTTGAATCCACCAGTGGCTCCTTGGAAACTCTATGGGGCAGTTCTACTCTGTCCTGTATGGTCACTATGAGTTGGAATCGACTTGATGGCAGTGGGCTTGGTTTTTTGTTTTTGTTTTTATATTTAGATTATGTCCACATACCACCCACTTACCCATTTGTAAAATGACAATTTATTAGAGGAAATTTGCCAATAATATGAAGTCAATCAATTTGGCAGACTGGATTGTTTTAATTATTAATTAGTTAGCTAATTAATAGTGAATTAATGTTATTCTCTTTATCCAGGTTGATTTAATTACATAGATGTAGCCATAAGTTATTATGAAAACCAGAGATATTTACGATGTTGAGATGGGGAGATAGGATATAAAAGAATTAAGTAGTTTTCCAAAGACATACATTTTTTAATAAAAAGATATTTCAGGATTGTGGCATTAGGGTATAGGAGACGTTGTTGGTACCTATCCCAGATTCCCCTTACTGGGCAGGTGAACTCTTCTGCTAGTGACTGGAGCACTGTATGCTAACAGCTCACAAATGACTCATTTTTAAAACTATTACTCTTGATCGAATGACAAAGAGGAGTCAGATTGCCAGGTTAGTAGCATATCTCCCTCCTCAACTTCAAACACAACCTGCAACCAATGACCTACAAGGGTTACAATTTGTCAGACATTGTTGCTTCAATGGACCAATCCTCTGATACAATTCATGCTTCAGAACTCCCTAAGGGTTCAGGCTATAGTTAAAGTTTGGTAGAGGCCCTACTTTGTACCTTCCTCTGTCTATGTTTCCTTCATCAATCCCTTTCTCCTGAGAGTACTCCCTCAATAAACCGTGTGCACCAAATCCATTTTGTCAGGCTTTGCCTCTAGAGAACCCAATCTGAAACAATAGGCTTAATCAATTATTACTGCAAATAATAACATTTGTTCAAAGCATCTGGTTATAAATGTATATAATGTTCCTTTCTTAAAATGAATTAGTGAATATGAAAATAATCAGGTTGTTTCTTTATACAAGATTGGCTTGTTTATTTTCCTCCAATTCATTGTTACAAACAAAGCAATTTAATGCATGCATTTTGTGTTTTGACCTTGCTTTCATCTTTCCATAGAGCAAAGCATACTGTCATGTGGGCCTATCTAATACTAATCTCTAATGTGAAAGCCCAAAACCAGGAGATAAAACATTTTAGTCCAGCACACATACTTTGTTCCTAATAATAATTGAAATTAAAAAAAAAAAAAGTACATCTGCTTTGAGCATTGTGTTCTTTTAAAGATTCATGTGAGATCAAATTGACAACAGCAACTCCAAAGTTGGATGGGAAGCTTAGGGGGTGAGTTCAAGACTCTTGTGGTGGAATAATGTCAAAAAGAATAGTGAGAATGGTAGCACAAGTTGAATAACGTAACCAATGTCACTGGATTGTACATGCAGAAATTGTTGAAATAGTGAGCCTTTGGCTGAGAATAGTTTCACCATAACAATTTTTTTAAAGAATTTTAGAATAAAGTGTTTGCAAGAAACAAAATTACAAATGAGCAGAAATTATAACAGTGTCAAGAACATACTTTCCTCAATTAAGCTCCAATCCTTACCTCTTATTACTCCAAATATTACTCAAAAAAGCCAGGAGTCTGTAAATCATAGATTAGAGAATCTTATGAACATGAGGGAATTAAGTCTACAATATCTGTGACAATTCTTGGAACATTTCTGTTTGAAATTTCCAGTAACCTGGAAGGAATCTCAGTATTATTCTATTACGAACTTTATGGTTCAGAATATAGGTTTGGAATCAGCTCTGCGATTGAGTCCTGCTTCTGTACCTTTTATCATATAAGACTTTGACCAAGCTAATTAAGTGTGCCTCCTATTTTTTAATGGGGAATAAGGAAAAATAATGGTAACTGTGGTAGGCTGAAAAAATGACCTCCACAGATCCTATCTCTGAAACTTGTGAATGTTAACTTAGATGGCAGAAGGAACTTTGCAGATATGATTAAGTTAAGGGTTTTGGGATAGGGAGGTTATCCATGATCTCTGTGGATTCTAAATGCAATCTCAAGAGTACTTAAAAGAGAGAGACACTGGAGATTAGACAAGAGAAGAGTAGAAAGCTATGTGATGACAGAAAAAGAGATTGGAGTGATGAATTTTGAAGATGTAGGTTGAGGCCACAAGCCAAGGAATACAGGCAACTACTAGAATATGAAAAAAGAAAGGAAATGGATTCTATTCTCAGAGCCTTCAAAAGGAAATAGCCACAAAAACTTGTCTTTAGCCAAGTGAAAATGATTTCAGACTTTTGACCTCCAGAACTATAGGCGCAAAAAGTTGTGTTGTTTCACGGCACTAAGTTTGTAGTAATTTGTTACAGTGGCAACAGGAAAAACACGGTACCCAACTGTTTTTAAGTTAGGCCTAAATAATATAATGTACAATAGGCTTAATCAATTATTACTGCAAAGAAGAATAAATTTGTATTTGAAGTGTCTGAGACAGTAAGCCTCCATTATATATTTATTAGGGGAAAAAATTCTGCTTTTCCTGCATGACAGAATTTCAGATAGTTCAGTTTCTGTAGTACTCCACGGAACTTTCTCCAGATGGACCTCTTGACTCCTCTTTTGATAACACGATTCCTACATCACTTACTATATTGATTGCTCTTCTCTGAATTTATTAAAAAATTACACTCATTCTGAATACAGAAATTAAAAAAATTTGAAATACTAAAATTACATGATAAGCAAAACAGAGACAGAAGATCTTGTTTAAGTAATTAAAACTTGGAGAAAAAATGACTTATAAACCAGGTTTATATGTTAGATGATGCTTGGGATAGATATATAAATATAAGGCATTGAGAAAACTGGAAAACAAAAGATGATATTAAATAAACACAGGTTGGATCCTACCACATAATAACATGGTCAACATACCAAAATTAGAAATTGGACATATCAAGCCATAGGCTTATGAAACTTAATGACACACTGAATGCTTGTGATGTTCATGATGGGTGAGAATAGAGGAAAAATATAATCTAGAATAGAGTTTGCTGTGCTGACCTTGTTTAATTTTACCAATGTAAATTTTTAAGCTGCTGCATACATAAGAAATCCTCAAGTTCTGAGTAATTTCTTGAAGGAAATTTAGGATGCAACTAAGACCTGCTTCATACTAAAATTATATGTTAGATTCGGCACTGGGTATGGGTTTTTGGGTGCTAAGAATGATAGCTATCCCATCTTATTCTTAGGACTATATTTTTTGTGGTTGAAAAAAATCAGCCCACGTAATTCCAAACAATCAAATAAATGTTTTTCACTTAAGTGACTAATGCTTTTAGTTTTGTAGGTAATGGCAATACTATCCATAATTTATGATCTATGAATGCAAAGTCAATAGAACACAGGTAAGCATCTTTCTGGTATTCTCTGCTTTCAACTAAGTCCCACCTGACATCAGCAATGATAAGCCCTCTTTCAACTTCCTGTCTGAATCCAGCTAGAATTTCCATCAGTTCTTTCCTGATGTATTGCTACAACTCATTTTGAGTTATCTTCAGCACAATTTTACTTTCATGTGATATTAATGATTTTGTTTGATAAATTCCACATTCCATTAAATCACTTGTCTTTAGATTAGGCACAAATATGGATCTCCTCCAGTCTATTGATAGTTGTCTTCCAAACACTTAATCATGCTCATGCAGAAACTGTACATTGACCAAGAAGCAGCTGTTCTAACAGAACAAGAGGGTACTGCATGGTTTAAAATCAGAAAAGGTGTGCGTCAAGGTTGTAGTCCTTTCACCATATGTATTCAATCTGTATGCTGAGAAAATAATCTGAGAAGCTGGACTTTGTGACAAAGAACGCAGCATCAGGATTGGCGGAAGACTCATTAACAATCTGCTTTATGACGATGACACAACCCTGCTTGCTGAAAGTAAAGAGGAATAGAAGCACCTACTAATAAGGATCAAAGATGGATTGCACTTCAACACAAAAAAATAAAAAATGTTCATAACTGGACCAATAAGCAACATCGTTATAAATGGAAATAATACTGAAGTTGTCAAGGATTTCATTTTCCCTGGATTCACAATCAACGCCCATGGAAGCAACAGTCAAAATCAAATGATGGACTGCATTGGGCAATACTGCTGCAAAAAACATCTTTAAAGAGTTAAAAAACAAAGATGTTACTTTAAGGACTAAGATGTGCCTGACAAGAGCCAAGGTGTTTTCAATTGCCTCATATGCATGCAAAAGCTGGAAAATGAATAAGGAAGACCAAAGAGGAATTGATGTCTTTCAATTATGGTGTTGGTGAAAAATATTGAATATACCATGAACTGCCAGAAGAATGAACAAATCTGTCCTGGAAGAAGTACAGCCAGAATGCTCCTTAGAAGCAAGGATGGCAAGACTTCATCTCTCATACTTTGGACATGTTGTCAGGAGGAACCAGGAGAAGGACAGCATGTTTGGTAAATTAGAGGGTCAGTGAAAAAGAGGAAGGCCCTCAACAAGATAGATTGATACAGTGGCTGCAACAATGAGCACAAGCAAAGCCCATTGTGAGGATGATGCAGGATCCTGCAGTATTTTGTTCTGTTGTACATGGGGTGGCTGTGACTTGGAATCAAGTCAATGGCACCTCGCAACAACAACAAGGTAGTGACAAAGACAAGTAGAAGATTAAACACATTACAGTAAAGACAAAGTATTTCAAAATTGAATACAAAATAAAAAACAATAAAAGCCATTGCTCTCAAGTTGATTCTGACTGGTAATACCCCTATAAGACAGAGTAGAACTGCCCTATTGAGTTTCCAAGGAATGGCTGGTGGATTTGCACTGCTGACCTTTTGGTTAGCAGCTAAGCTTTTAACTACTGTGCCACCAGGCTTCCAAATACAAATTAGTCAAGAAAATTCATGATCAATAATTCAAATTTATCTCAACATTCGATTTAAGTGTTTACCAGTGGCCCTAGTCATTTGGAGAACTGGAAGTGTTCTACAAAAACAAATTTATGTTAAAGTAATTATTACCTGTCTGCATTGGTCTGTTCTGGTCTAGCTGTATAAAATAAGAATTAATTTTATTCATTAGTTGAAAGATTAAGAATAATTTGGTAATATTGGGCATAAAATTAAATAATGAATAATATGCATTCACTTTATTGTAAAATTATCTCTACCAGCTAAAACTGAAGTCTAAAGTGTTAACTAGTTGTTAACAAAATAAATCCAAACCCAAACACCTAAACTATCTTCTCCAAGTAAACTAATGATAAATCACTTAGCTTAATGAAAGAATGTGAAGGAATTAAAAATAACCCATACATCCAGAAACAAAAACCCAGTGAAACTTCAAATAATGTAAATTTTGGATATTTGGAATACAAGATAAAAAAGAAAAATCACCTAGTACTTGAACAAAATAATATTGCAGAATAAACTCATGTTCTAAAATGCTAGTTTTAAATAAACACATTTTCTGAAATAACATAAAATTTCACATCTTTGCACAAATTATCATCAGAGAATACTCAGTGTTATTGTAAACAACTGCAATTCACCTATTGTTTTCTTTTGTAATGCTTTTGTGTTTGTGTGTTTTTGTGTGTGTGCATTACAAATAGTACTTTAAATTTTATGTTTTCTCTTAATAGCTTTCTTTTACATTTTTAATTAAATTCCAAAGCACCAATTTTCTTCTTTCCACATTCACTCTTCTTTCTTGTGGGCAATGGTGGGGTGTTGCAATTTGGGTAGATTGCCAGAGAAAATTACCTTGCCTCATCACTTCAAAAGGTCCTGAGGGTGTTGAAGAATTGGAGTCAGGCAGGAATTCCAGCAAAGCTATAGAAGTTAGGGTTTGCAGTTACTATATAGAAAGGAATAAACTGATATAAAAGAAGATCAAAAGTTTGAAGGTGAACTAAATGACATGTGTTCAACCTAGGTTCAGAGCAGATATCACACAAAAAAAATTAAGTATGGAAAGAAAATCTAACTCCCTTTTTTTGTATGTCAGGGAAAAGCATATGAGTGAGCCCAGAATTAGCACATGTGATTATATTTTCTATTAAGCTAATTGATATCATGATAGTAATTGATTTATACAAATATTTATTGATATCAGTTTTTAATATAGGCAACCAACATAATTCTAATTCATAATTGATTCGTTACCTGCTTTTTTATTAAGACAAGTTTATTTTTTTCTAATCAAATACAACAGAGAATTTGCAAAATAAAATAAAAACTCAAATGAATATTGCAAGTATTAAAAATAATATACTCATAAGAGATGTATTTACTCTTTATGTGTATACACAAACTAAACCAAACAAAACCCACTGTCATCAAGTTGATTCTGACTCATAGTGATCCTACAGGACAGAGTAGGACTGCCCCATTGGGTTTCCAAGTAGCACCTGGTGGATTTGAACTGCTGACCCTTTGATTAGCAGCCACAGCTCTTAACTACTACTACGCCACCAGGGTTTCCGTGTGTATACATAGGCACACACATTACACCAAGAAGAAAGTCACAATAAAATATTACATTTTAAAAAAATTGCATAGTGGCTAGTGCCATTATCCTGGACGTCAAACAAACTCTTTATGCTGATTAATTAACTCTGACTTAGAGATAACTGTCATTCTGCCAGTGCCAAAGGGGTTGCATTTATCAAAATGAATACACATACACAAACGTATTAACCCTTGAAGACCTGAATACTGTTGTTGAATGCCAATCTGGAGCAAAGTCAAAGTGTTTATTTTTGTTGTTGCTTTACTTTCCGTTGCACTTCTTCCCTTGTTGAGTAACAACAAAATACTAAAAAACATAATCACAAGAAAACAGGAATTTTTTTTTTAAATATACGTTAGATAAACAAAGCAACCAATTTCCAATTTGCCTCCCCACTTCTTTTTTTGTGTGTGCGTGTGTCTAGAATACTCTTATGTCATTTCCCTGAAGTCAAAGTGAATAAATCTACATTTTTAAGTCTTCGGCTGTTTAAGCAGTATCACATTTCTAGATTCAAAAGATACAAAGGTATAATGCCATGGATAAAACTTTAGAATCTTATAATTTATGGTAACGAAACGCTTAGAAATCCACGTGTTAGCAGTGGAAGTTAAAGTCCATAAACTGTAAAATTTTGTAAGTATCCAGTGAGAGTAAACATGTGAAGGACAAAGAGAAGCAGCAAAAATAAACATTTGCAACCTAAAACAAATTTAGAATTTCTTCAGTGACATTTACGAGGTTTTACATACTTCAAAAAATGAAAAATTGCATCTTAAGACTAGGGAATATTATTGCTTGTAGTCTTTAAATATACATGAGCTTACAGATTTTCCAGGCAAAAGGAATCAGGAAAAGTTGTAGGCAAGTTACACATAAGCACTCCATTCCTACTTAACAGATAAATGACTATAATTTGCATTCTCTGTCAATCTAGCTCAGTGTGTGGCTGGGCCTCTCTCACCAGTGGCAGTCATGTGAGGAGAACCATTTAGATGCAACATTTACTCTGGCACAGGTTTAGTTCCACACTCAGGTTTTCCTCCAGATGGACTATCTCCATGGGCACATAGGTCTGCCTCTTAATTCAACTTTTGAAATTACGGACAATCTCTGCAAGAGCACTTGGGCAATAAGAGAGCCAGCAGGAGCAGAAGTGGGTATCAGCAAGCCCCTTTCCCCTTCTCACTTACTTCACAGTGCCTGCAAAAAACCTGCCTTACTTTGCAACAAAATTCTGACAAATGCAGCTTCAGAATAAATTATCTATGCACACAGCCATTGTATCAACACTGGCCCTCTGGTTTTTAAAATAATTCTTGATAAGCCATTAAAGAAAATGCTTGAGTTGTTAAGAAGCATCAAATACTGAATGTCCTGAGGTGCAATACTTCAATAGATTAATATTAATGTCTTTATTTTAGACTTCCTGAAAAAGAATTGTTAGAGGGAAAATGAAAGTAGCCTCTGATTTGGGGTGCTAGATTGGCCCCCCGGTGTATCAAGTCCTGTAAGGAATACATATTAAGACTTCTATCCACAGGATAAGATAAGCAAATAACAATGAAAGTAAAACCATAAAACAACTCATGATTACATAACACAGGCTGTCCCCATGTTACAAACAAGATCTATTAAACGTACCTTTAAGACTTTGTAGGTAAGTCAGAACAGGTGGATACCATTCTTATTTAGCCCTGGTGGCATAGTGGTTCACCATTCATCTGCTAAGTGCTCAGGGGCTAGCCAAAATGTCAGGGGTTTGAATCTACCAGCTGATCAGCCGGAGAAAGATGTGGCAGCCTTGTTAAAATGTAGATTCTGATTCAGTATATCTGGGGTGAAAATGCAAATGTTCAGAAGCGAACTTGTTAGAAATGCAAATTCTCAGCAGGGGGTTAAACCAGAATGAACTGGTTCAAAGTCATGCTCTAAATCCCTCACTCTCATAAATGGTTCTATGATTTCTGCAGTGAGGTCCCAGAAACGATTTATTTGTTGGGGACTAAGAGTGAAGATATGAATAGTTCCTGGGCATGCAGCCTACGAGTTAAGGTTTGTGGCTAGGGGCTATGGATGAGCAAGAGGCAACGGGGTAGAGTGTTTTGGGGTAGAGTGTTTCGGCGTAGAGAACAAACCTGCCCCTTCTGTTTTGCCATTTCCCTTTATCTCCGGCATCTTGCCACCTTGGATCCATCCAGAACTGATGTGAGTCTGTGTATGTGTTATGTGTATGTTATGTGCATTATGCTAACGCACACACATGTGCAGCTGGGGCAAAGAAAAAAATGAATTCTTTCAAGTGGAGTAAGGAATGCTTCTCTGGTTCCAGACTGGTCACTATTTCAAAATATAAATGTCTTCAACTGGGATACATGATTATATGTCCAGGTTTTATAAAGGGTTAGAATAAAAAGAGTTTATTTTCTTCGTCATTTTTATTAAAATATGTGCTATAAGAAGTTAATTTATCTGGCAACTGATACATTATTTTCATACTGAAATATATAATGGAATAGTATAAAACATTCCTTTGATTTTTTAACGATAAAATATAAAAGTTTGAAAGTGTTTCTACTCACCATGAGCAAGCTCACTTTATAGCTCCAAATCACGCAGGGGTCAAGTTTACTACTCCCAAGCATGTAGGTTTCTCCTATGGAAAAGCTGTCATTTTTTTGTTGGTTTGTTTGTTCTTTATACTTTACAATGTATTTTTCACAATCTTCCTTTCATTTAATACTCAGAATTGAGTGAGATAATTCACGTAAAAAGCTTAGCATAATACTTGACATATTGCTGTCGTTGTTGTGTGCCATCGAGTTGAATCCAAGTCATAGCGACCCTCTAGCAGCCCTATGAGTTTGGTATACAGAGCTCAAAAACTAATAGCTATTATTTTAGTAATACAATTACATAGAAAAGAGATAAAATGATAATGTGGAACTGGATTGTCTATACAAGCAAATATCTTATTTTTCTTTTTTGATAACTATGTTCTTGATGTATAAAATAGTACCTCATGCACAGGATTTGACCAATACTGCATTTTGGTGAAAAAAAAAAATTGCATTTTGGTGAGTAATTGAAAAACACATGGATTCTCTTTTTTCTCAAGATTTTACATACTATATTTTATATATAATACAGTAAATTGGAAGTCAGGGAATAATTTGTTAAAATAACTTTGAAATTAGCTAAATTACAGTGATTTTACTTTTGTCTTGAGAAATTCAATTCACTTTAACATTTTAAAAATAATGTATTCACCCTGAAGTTTTCTTTTTATTTTTTTAACATGAAATTCGTGAATCGGTGACTGAGGTGTTCGTGTTTGTACTTGGGGAAGTTGTCTTTTTATACTCTTGAAGAGTCAGCATAATTTGATCTGATTTTCAGAGAGATTATTGACATCAACAAAAAATGTATATTTAAGAAGTGGTGTCTTGGGTGGGGCAGCTGCTTTTATGACCATTCTACAGAGAATTAGGATCTCTGGCTATTCAACTTGGAGAGAAAGAAGAAACAATGGAAGGAAGGAAAGAATTTGACACTACAATAAAAAAAGAGGAAAAATAATTACCTTTATAATCTAATTACTTATTCTTTAAGAAATCACACATTGATCCAACATTTTGTAAGGTATTTTTTTTCTAGAATTCTTTCAGTGAAAAGTATATAAAACTCTAATTCCAGCAGACTCTCTAAGATGCTTTCATCCTGAAAATGTTGTAACTTACAGTTAATCATTTTTTGATTTATGTATTTAATATAGTTACAGCTTAGCACGCAATATTATGATGAGATAACACAACCTAATTTAGATGAGACATATGAGAGAGCATTCTATTTTGATTCAAGTACCAAAGACTAATTTCTTGGAGTAGAAAGCACAGATGAGTTTAAATAATGAAGACTTGGAAATGAAGACGTAGTAAGAAAAAAACATATAAATATACAAATAATGTACATATGCAAAAAGTTAGAATTATGCTCCACTACAGTGTGGAAGCTGAAATAGTGTGTTATACTTGAAAAATAATGGGTTTCTTATCTACTAGGATAAGAACCTTATTATTAAAATCTAGTATAAAAAATAATAGTTCATTATGGTTTCTGCCTTTGATTTGCCCTTTTACCATTAAAATCACACCCTGGAAGTCTTGGATTTCACAGTTCTCACTAGTTTGGGGAGTTAAGTAGGCTATAAATCATTACTATGCAAAACAATTTTCCTTAATTTAATTTTTTCTTTCTTAGAGCCCATTCAGCAATTAGATTAGTGGATTGTTGTGCCCTGGAATAAATGTATGACTATACTGCTTAGCCTAAGTTGTTTTGACAACAAATTTATAGAACTAGGACACAGTTAAATTGGGTTCATTTGAATAGCAGGCACTTCAATCTTGGAAGATGAACTACCCCCTAGTCATTTCCTTGCCTAAGCCATTTGAACATAATCACAGGAAATTCATCATCGTTTCAAAAACCTGTTGCCATCAAGCCGATTCCGACTCATAGCAACCCTATAAGACAGAGTAGAGCTGCCCCAGAAGGTTTCCAAGGGGCTGATGGACTCCAACTGCCGACATTTGGGTTAGCAGCCAAGGTCTTTAACCACTACACCACCAGGGCTCCTCCTCAAAGAGAGGTGGCTTGAATTGTGTGGTGGACCTTCTGTGCCTAATTCACTGAGACACACATGTCTCTGAGATATACATGGATGCCATCTTCTGATCACTGTTAGAAATGCTACTGAGCACCTGTAATGCAACTTTTAATAGTCAAAGCCTTAGAACAGCATGTAGCCATTGTCTCTACGGCTCTCACTGAATCACAGAGCTAAAATACAATTCTGTGTCTTCTTAAATGTACTGATTTAAAAATAGTTATTAAAATGCATTTCACTTTATGGCTGTACTGGGAGTGCCATGAGCTGTATTACATACATTTCAATAGACCTGTCTGCATTAAAAGAAAGTGAGGTCCCTAATACATGGGAAAAGAAAAAACAAATAAGTTCAAATGAAGAAAACTCACATAGGTAAGTTTCTAAATATATGAATATGCTAATTTTATAACTTGGACAAGGGATAGAATTTCAGAAAATTTCACCTTATCTTGAGGCAATGGTGGGTCAGTGGTAGAATTCCCATCTTGCACACAGGAGATCCTGGTTCCATTCCTGGCCAGTGTGCCTCATGCGCAATGACCTATCATTTGTCAGCAGAGGCTTGCATGTAGCTACGATGTTGAACAGGTTTCAGGGGAGCTTCCAAATTAAGATGGGCTAGGAAGAAAGACCTGGTGATCTATTTCCAAAAATCAGCTAATGAAAACCCTATGGATCACAGCAGTCTGGTCCACAACAGATCCTAGGGATGGCGCAGGACTGAGCAGCCTTTCTCTCCATTGTGTTTGGGGTTACCATGAATCAGGGCCCAACTGGATGGCAGCTAACAACAACAATAAGCTCATCATTGTTTGCCGATAGTCTCTGAGTATGGTACATATAATAAAATCTTATTAATACCAACTTCAGTATTTTGTAACATGCGACAATTTAATAATGTAGTAGCCTAACAATAAGCTTTGTATCATGAATGTACAGAATTTTTAAAACAACAATATATAATAAAGCTGTGGTATAAAGCATTGACAAATAAAATATGTATTATATTTAAGGAAAGACACTAATATCAAGTTCTCTGAATTTATCCATTTCTATATAGTTTACTTAAATAATTAGATATTGCATACTAACTGTACACTTATGCCTTTTTATTTAATTAAACTAATTTCATGAATTCCAATATAGAAACATTTATTACTTTACTCATTTAAAATGAAATATTATAGGCAGTGCTGGAAGTGTTCTAAAATAATTTTATTTACTAAGGCGTTATTTTAAGAGATAGTAAACTAAAACCAGTCTTAAATAAGTGTTTGCAAATTTTAAGGTCCATTTAAGTGACCATCTATATAGATTGGATCTAGTGGGTTTAGGTACCTTTTCTGAATTAGCAGTTGTTGAGAAAAACATAATTCAGAAAAAAGAATGAATTAACTACATATATATTTCTAGGTAATAAATAACCTATCTAATAAATAATTTGTCATTTCATGGCATTGTATTAGATAAATGACTTCAGATAACATATAGTTATAATTTTAGCATGCATATGTGAATATTATTATTTAATTAGGTTATTATATAAATTCATAATTGGAAGTAATCAGGGAAATTCTTCAGGCTTACTGTCCCTTTTTTTTATCTCTTCCCTTTTCTTATAAAAAAATAGACAATAATATTCCATATTTCATGATAGAATATATTAGCTAGCACATGTGGTTCTTTTCTAATGTTCAGGCTATTGTGCTAATCACAGATTTTTAATCCCTTTAAAAATCACTAAAACAACCTATCTCTAGCATGCTTTTCCTTAGCTGTTAGGTTGTGTTACATGCCATCAAGTTGGTTCCGACTCACGAACCTTATGTACAACACAAAGAAACACTGTACGGTTCTGCGCTATCCTCAAAATTATTGCTATATTTGAGCCCATTGTTGCAGTCACTGTGTCAATTCATCTCGTTGATGGTCCTCCTCTTTTTTGCTCACCTTCTACTTTACAAAACTTGATGTCCTTCTCCAGGAAGTGGTCCTTCCTGATAACATGTTCAAAGTACGTAGAAGGAGCATTCTGGCTGTACTTCTCCAAGACAGATTTGTTCGTTCTTCTGGTAGTCCATGGTATATGCAATATTCTTCATCAATGCCATAATTCAAATGCATCAATTCTTCTTCGGTGTTCCTTATTCGTTGTCCAGCTTTTGCACACATATGACACAACTGAAAATACCATCATTTGAATTAGGCTCACCTTAGTCCTCAAAATGATATCTTTGTTTTTTAGCTCTTTAAAGAGGTCTTTTCAGCAGATTTGTCCAATGCAATACATCCTGTGATTTCTTGACCGCCACTTCCATAGGTGTTGATTGTGGATCCAAAAAAAATCATGTCCTTGACTACTTCAAACTTTTCTCTGTTTATCATGATGTTGCTTATTGGTCCGGTTGTGAAAATTTTTGTTTTCCTTATGTTGAGGTTTAATCCATACTGAAGGCTGTAGTCTTTGAACTTTTTCACTAAGCACTTCAAGTCCTCTTCACTTTCAGCAAGGTAAGTTGTGTCATCTGCATATTGCAGGTTGTTATTGAGTCTTCCTCCAATCTTTATACTGCATTTTTCTTCATGTAGTCCAGTTTCTTCATTTATTTGCTCAGCATACAAATTGGATAAGTATGGTGAAAGATATAACGCTGATGCACATTCTTCCCGATCCAAACCACGCAGAATACCCTTGTTCAGTTTGAACCACTGCCTCTTGGTCTATGTACAGTTCCTGCATGAACACAATTATGTGTTCTGGAATTCCCATTTTTTGCAATGTTATCCATAATTTGTTATGATCCACGCAGTTGAACACCTTTGCATAGTCAGTAAAACACAGGTAAACATCTTTCTGGTATTGTGTGCTTTCAGCCAGGATCCATCTGACATCAGAACTGATATGCCTAGTTCGACATCCTCTTCTAAATTCGGCTTAAATATCTGGCAGTTCCCTGTGGATATACTGCTACAACCATTTGGAATTATCTTCAGCAGAATTTTACTTGAGTGTGGTATTAATGACATTGTTTCATAATTTCTACATTCTCTTGGATCATCTTCCTTTGGAATGGGTACAAATATGGATCTCTTCCAGTCGGTTGGCCAGATAGCTGTCTTCCAAATTTCTTGGCAGAGATGAATGAAGGCTTTCAGCGTTCCATCCTTAGCTAGTACTGCTTAATTCTGATGCTAACGACTATTACAAAATCTTTATAAAAACTGAAAGTACTAAAGATATATTTTGCTCTGATGGGACCTGTTACACTGTTCCACAAGTGAATATTTTCTATAAAATGCTTTCTGCCACTACTTGGTAAAGACTTGTAGTTCTCCCTGGCTAGGAAAAAAAAAAAAAAAAAATTGTGCTTTATATTGACTGAATAACAATCTTCTATTATCTACATCTCATCCCCCATTACTCAAAAATGTTTCTATTTTGTTGTCATTTTCCTCCCCCTTCTCCCCTACCATTGTTAAGCATGCTTTTGGCAATGTTATTGTTGGGGGCTGTCAATTCCGGCTCACAGTGACCCCATGTGATGAAGTGGAATTGCCCCCATAGGGTTTCTTGGCTGTAATCTTTACAGAAGCAGATTGCCAGGTCTCTCTCCCACAGAACACTAGGTCGTTTCAAGCCACCTATCTTTTGGTTAGCAGCTGAGTGCTTAACCGTTGTGCCACCAGGGCACCTTCCTTTGGTAATAAAAAAAAAAAAAAATAGCAACTGGTAAAACCCCCTGCATTTACTTAGCTTTTAACGTACGGAGATTTAAATATTTACAAAGCATATGTTATAGAATCAGAAAATATCCTTGCTATTCATACTCAATAAGGAGAATTTAAAAACAGGAAACATAATGTTAATGGCTTAAATTGAAAGTTAAAAAAAAACACACACAAATTTTTGCACAGATTTCCTGACTAATGCAGAATAGAGTTTTTCTCAATAATTACAATAGAAATTCATTATGTCAGACAAATATCAGGCAGAAATCAACTAATTTTTCTGACTCAATAAGTTTGTTTAATGGAAATGAGGAGAATGAATTGGGGCAAAAAGTTGAGCAATTGTTTTTTCGTCATTGTGAGTAGCCCATCAATAAGGCCTAAAAATATTTATCTTCCACACGGGTGGCAAAATTAATCTCTTATAGTTTGATGGAATTCTTATCTCATTGCTTTTTATTAATTGGCAGTGAAACACTGATGAAGGAGAATTGAACATTAGTACAATGCTTTTTTTTTTTTTTTTTACAGTGCTGTCCTTTGGTGATGAAGTTTTTGTCCTTTTTCTCTGACATTATTTTTCTGAACTGAAAGTTTATCTTGAGTAACCAATAATCATAGCACAGTTATGGGTTTTTTTTGTTTGTTTGTTTCTTAAAAATAGTGCCAATTTCCTAATTTCAAATATACAAGACACTTCCATGCTTTCCTTTATTCAAATAATTATTTAATTACATTTGCCATCTTTAGTACAATTTCCTTAAACTAACCTAACACACTTATGGATTGAATTTTCTCCCCCAAAACTCTGGGTTGTAACTCCTAACCCAAGTGCTATGGCTGCTAACCAAAGGGTTGGCAGTTCGAATCTACCAGGCGCTCCTGGGAAACTCTGTGGGGCAGTTCTGCTCTGTCTTATAAAGTCGCTATGAGTTGGAATCGACTCGATAGCACTGGGTTTGGGGTTATGCCTGTGGTTATAATCCGTTTGGGAATGGGTTGTCTTCATTATGTTAATGAGGCAGGATTCGTTTAAGGTGAGTCTTGAATCAATCCCTTTTCAGATATAAAGATATTAAACAAGCGAGAGAAGCAGAGATGGGGGAAGAGAAATGCCAAATCACGTGAAGATCGCCCAGGAGTAAATGCTCAAAGAGGTGAAGACCTTCCTCCACAGCTGACAGAGAAAGAAAGCCTCCCCTAGAATTGGCGCATTGAATTTGAACTTCTAACATCCTAAACTGTGAGAAAATAAATTTCTGTTTGTTAAAGCCACACACTTGAGGTAATTCAGTTATAAAAGTACTGGATAACCAAGACACACACTAAAATCATAATTTTAGATATAAATGGCGTCCTATCTTTTTTTCCACAGTCTATCAAAATCTAAGTTTTTTCTTCTTTTCTCCCCCTCTCTTTTTTTATACTTTTGCTTATTTAATTAGTGGCACTTCAAGACGTCCATCAAATGTAATGAACTATATGCTCATTTGACCCTTATGAATGAGAACAAATGAAACACAGAATGAAACAAAGTAAAAGCAAACTGAAAAATAATAATGTGAAATAAGCCTTCGTCAAAGAAGATGTAATCTATAATAATGAAATTAAAATGCCTTTATTTACTTATTAAACCCCAGTATTTTCCTAATTTATACAGCTTTTACTAGTTTGTGCCTTTGAATGCTTTCTATAAGGCCATTTCTTATGTTCTTTACTGGGTTCATAATGTATTTTGTCCCAGTTCATGGACATTGACTTGATTATTCTCATTTATAAGACACTTCTTTGCATTTCTCTGTTGACTATCCTCACCAGAGTTTCTTTTTTTCCTTGTACAATTCCTCATCTTTGAACATTTTTCTTTCCTTTGCACCCTTTCCTTTCTCTCTTGGTCTACCCTCCACTGTCACTGATTTTTTTTTTTTTTCCTGCGTGTGTGTGTGTGTGTGTGTGTGTGTGTGTGTGGTGGGGATGTGGGGTAGACAGCATGGGATGTGGAAAAGGTAGATGTGGTATCAAAAATTAAATTAAGAAAAAAAAACTCTTCATTAAGTTAAAATCATTTCTAAACTACAACTCAACATATTGATTTATTTTGCAATTTACTTTTTCTTCTTCCAAATCTGATATTTATAAAGGGGCTAAATCATGATCCTTATGTATTTTAAAATACATTCTATTTCTTGTGATTTATCAACCTATACTTCTCCAGATATCAAGGAAAGTTTTTTTTTTTTTAAACATCATCTGTAAATGTTTGAAAGGCTTCATGTATGAATTGAGAAATCTCTTAAAAATTGTTGTTTTGGTCAGAATTCTTTTGGTTGCAAGTTACAGAAACCCAAAACAAATGGACTGAAAAAAAAATGGCATTTATTAGAAAGATCCTGTGGTGACTTCCAGAATTAACAGAAGATAAGCAATAATCACCAAAAGTCCAGTGACTTTAGTGATTGGAATTGGAGATGAAGTACCATCAAGATTATCCTGCCCTGCTTAATCTTTTTCTTTTTGTCTCTGTTTGGCTGAATCTTTTTCTTCTGCAGTTAGATGACCTTTTTTCCTCACTCTCCAAGGTCTAATATACCACATTTAAGTAAAGGACTATAATTGGCCAAATTGAATCACGTGTTCACTCTTAAATTAATTCATCTGACCATCCAAAAAAAGAAAAACACATGTTGTCATGGAGTCGATCCCAACTCATGGTAACCTCTTGTGTATCAGTGTATAACTGTGCTCCAGTGTTTTCAGTGGCTGATTTTTTGGAGGTAGATTGCCAAGCCTTTCTTGCAAGGCACCCTTGGGTAGACTCAAACCTTTCAGTTAGCGCCAAGTGTGTTAACATTTTGAACCACTCAAGGACTTCTCCTCTGACCACAGGAATGTCTGGGCTAATGGTCCAATCCTATAACTAGATTGTCAGAGCATTATGAATGGAATTCCTGCTGGATAATATTGTCCGCGTGAAGAAAGAAACCATTTTTAAAAGAAAGAAGGGCTATCTGTTACCAGAAAATGGTGAAAATAATTCCGGGAAGATATAACTAACTTCAGGAGACCTTACTATTATTATCAACTCTTTATTTCAGTAGGCAGTAAGTAATTATGGCATAAAATGAGATTTAGAAAAAAGGAAAGAGAGAAAGAAAATGTCTAATAGAATTGTTCTTATTATCCTGTGTGTTGGGTAGTCTGGAGTTCCACTGTCCAGCACAGACCAGTAACTTGAAATTTGCTTCCAAACACAGAGGGTGCCAAGAGACCAAAGAAAGATGTGGGCAACTCCAGTGTGGCAGTGAAGGAGTATTATTAGGAGGCTTTCAACTGAGGCCAAGACCTGGGTGGCCGTAAGACCCAAACAGATCTCTGTGCCCCACAGTGGGAAGGCAGAGGTTTCATAGTGGTGGTGGACAACAGTGGCTCCCTGTAAGGAGCTTACATAAGAATGCAAACTGTAGTGATCTAGAGGACCATATGGGGGCCTTTATGTTTGGCTTTTCAAAGCCTGTTTCACCTTCACCGTATGAGGATGTGAAATAAGGTCACTGTTCTGTATACAGTGTCTTAGGCTGGGTGCTCTAGAGAAGCAAGAACAGTAAAGCATGTAAACATATATAGAGAGATTTATATCAAGGAAACAGCACACTTGATTGTAGGGGTTGGAATGTCCCAAGTCCTTGGATCAGGAGAAAGGCCTTTCCCAATTTACTAATTTTGTACAACTCTAATGATCTTTATTTAGATTATAATTCAGAAAAGAAACATCTACTGGTGATATCTATATTTGCAATCAATAAAAATGAATTTTGCTGTTTATAATTAGAAAAAATGTATCAATCTATAATTTAATTTAATTATAATTCATTTTATTTATTTTTATTTAATCATAATTTAATTTCAAACCACTACCCCAATACAGCTCAGTTTAAACTAGTAAATCATCACTCTCAACATAGTATGTTTTCGTAAGATAGTGTAAAATAAAATTTACTAAGCTCTCTGATCATATATACATGAAGTTTCCTTCCTATTTCAGTAAGCTGGATTTATTTCCACGATATTGACAATGCATTTAATAAATATTGGATAATCTGCATCATTCAGGGATCTAAAACAAGCTCATTTTGTTTTAAGTGTACAATTTATGATTTTTAGCATTCACTCAGGGTTTGGTTAAATTTATCTCATATGGAAGAAAAGTAAAACGATTTTCTAATGCATGTGAAAAAAATTTACGTTTTTTTAAACAAATATCCATAGAGGATATTAGTTGTAATAATGCTACACTGCCAACTTGTGGAGTGACTGAATGAGAACCAGTTAAATAAAGATAGCTGGCCAGTTTCCACTGGTGGTGCAGTGGTTAAGAGCTAGGCTGCTAACCAAAAGGTCAGCAGTTTGAATCCACCAACTGCTCCCTGGAAACACTATGAGGCAGTTCTAATCTGTCTTATAGGGTTGCTATGAGTCAGAATAGACTCCACAACATGTTTTTTTTTTTTTTGGTGGAGAGTGGGCAGTTTCTATATACTGGAGTTCAAACATGTCTTGAGGACTCAGGTAAGAGCTGTAATATTAAAAAAAACACCACCAAAATAATATAGGTGAATACATAAATAGATTCATTGTGGTAACTTAGACTATATCATTTATGAGTGTATTCATTACAAGGAGTTTGCCAAATACAATGAATCTCTTTATAGAGATTTATTTCTTAAAATGTATTACCCATAGGCTGTCTGATGTTTAAGGTTATGTGTCAACTTGACTAGGCCATGATTCCCAGTGGTTTGGTAGATATTATGTAATCAACTTCCATTTTGTGATTTGATGTGAGCAGTCAATAAGTTGAAAATGGAGTTTCCATGGGGGTCTGGCCTGCACATAATATATATGGATGTTCTGGCAAACTTTCCTCTCTCTCAAGCCTGCATATGACTTGTCATCCTCTGACCTCCAGTTCTTGGGATGTGAGCCAGTAGCTTGCTGCCTGATCTGCAGATTTTGGGATTTGCCAGCTTCCACAGCCCCATGAGCCAGAAACCTGCCATCTGACCTGCTGATTTTGGGTTTGTCAGCCCTTGCGACAACATGAGTCAGGAGAAGCCTTCAGTTTGATGCCTGATCCATGGATTTGGGACTTGCTAGCCTCCACCACTCTGTGAGCCATTTTCTTGAAATAAATCTCTCTCTATATATTTTTATATATATGCTTCCCTGCCCTGTTTTTGCTCCTCTAGAGAACCAACCCTGAGACATTTGCTGCCAAGAGTGGTTCTAAAAAAAAAAAAAAAGCCTGTTGTTGTTGAGCCAATTCCGACTCATAGCAACCCTAAGGGACAGAGTAGAACTTCCCCATAGAGTTTTCAAGGAGCACTGGGTGGATTCCCTCTACCAACCTTTTGATTAGCAGCCTTTGCTCTTAACCATTATGCCACCAGTCTTCTACAGAAACCAAATTGTAAGGATGAGTTTTCTGAATAGGTTCTCAAGTCTCACTAGTCTTAAAGGCACTGATGATGCTGCCATGGTAGTCAAGAGGGCACTGCTAATCCGTGGCATAAGGTGACAATGTTGTTGTTAAGTACTGCCAAGTTGGTCCTGGCCCATAGTGGCCCTATGTAAAACAGAGCAAAATACTGACCAGTCCTGTGCCGTCCTCACAATTTCCTAAGTTTGAGCCCCTTGTTGCAGCCTCTGTGTCAATCCATCTCATGGAGGGTATTCCTCATTTTCACGAGCCTTCTGCTTTACCAGGTATAATGTTTTTCTCCAGGGATTGGTCCCTCCTGATAACATGTCCAAGTATGAGAGGTGAATTTTGCCATCCATTCACCTAAGGAGCATTCTGGGTGCACTTCGTCCAAAATGGATTTGTTCGTTCTTCTAGCAGTCTGTGGAATATTCAATATTGTTTGCCAACACCTTTATTCAAAGGCATCAGTTCTTCTTTGGACTTCCTTATTCATTGTCTAGCTTTTCCATTCGTAGGAGGTGATTGAAAATACCATGACTTGGGTAAGTCACACCTTAGTCTTCAAAGTTTGTTTTTAACACTTTATAGAGGTCTTTTGCAGCAGATTTGCCCAATGCAATACATCCTATGATTTCTTGACTGCTGCTTCCATGTGTGTTAAATGTAGCTACAAGTAAAATGAGATACTTTAAATGTCAATCTTTTCTCCTTTTACTATAATGTTGCTTATTGCTCCAGTTGTGAAGATTTTTGTTTTCTTTATGTTGAGGTGTAATCCATACTGAAGGCTGTAGTCTTTGAACTTCTCCAGCAAGTACTTCAATTCCTCTTTAGTTTCAGCAAGCAAGGTTGTGTCATCTGCATATTGCAGGTTGTTAATGAGTCTTTCTCCAATCCTGATACTGCATTTTTCTTCATATAGTTCAGATTCTCGTTTTATTTGCTCAGCATCCAAACTGAATAAGTATGGTGAAAGAATATAACCCTGACACACCTTTCCTGATTTTAAACCACACAGTATCCTCTTCTTCTGTTTGAACAACTGCCTCTTGTTCTCAGTACAGTTTCCTCATGAGCACAATTAAATGTTTTGACATTTCCATTCTTCCAAATGTTATCCATAATTTCTTATGATCCACACAGTCAAATACCATACATACTCCATAAAACATAGGTAAATATCTTTCTGGTAGTCTCTCCTTTCAGTTATGATCCATCTGACATCAGCAATGATATCCCTTGTTCCACACGCTTTTCTGAATCCATTGAATTTCTGGCAGTTCCCTGTAGATGTACGGCTGCAAACATTTTTCAATGATCTTCAGCAGAAATTTACTTGCTTGTGATATTAATAATGTTGTTCATTAATCTGTGCATTTTGTTGGATTACCAGTTGGTTGGCCAGGTAGATGAGTGAGCACTTCCAGTGCTGCATCCATTTGTTGAAACATCTCAACTGCTATTCTGTCAATTCCTGGAGACTTGTTTTTCACCAATGCCTTCAGTACAGCTTGGACCTCTTCCTTCAGTACCATCAGTTCTTGATTATATGCTACTCCTGATGTGGATGAATGCCGAATAATTTTTTTTTTTTTTTTTGGTACAGTGATTCTGTGTATTCTTTCCATCTTCTTCTGATGTTTTCTGTGTGGTTTAATATTTTTCCTATAGAATCCTTCAATATTGAATTTTTTCTTCAGTTTTCACTGGCCAATGTTTTTTCAGAACTAGGCTGCCAGGCCCTTCTTCCTAGTCTGTCTTAGTCTGGAAGCTCTGATGAAACCTCTCCACCAAGGGTACTCTTGCTGCTATTTGATAGTGGTAGCAGTTTCTAGTATCACAGCAACAGGTGAGCCATGACAGAACAACATACTGACAGACATATGATGGAACTCTCTCTATACATTTGTGTATATACTCTTCACTGCTTTGCTCCTGTAGAGAATCCAGCCTAAGACAGGCTGTAAGTACATTTTACTTGAAAACAAAAAATATCAGAATTCAAGTTTTACTTCTGACTTAACCTTGCTATTTACATCAGCCTCCTTTGTCCTCGGTTTTCCCATCTCTAAAATAAGTAAGTTATGCTCTATGGTCTCTAAACAAACATTTACACTATCACTTTGTGTATGATTCCTCATTTATTAATTTTTTTCAAAAATATATCGTGGAGGGGCCAAGATGGCGGACTAGGTAGACGCTACCTTGGATCCCTCTTACAACAAAGACTCGGAAAAACAAATGAATCGATCACATACATAACAATCTACGAACCCTGAACAACAAACACAGATTTAGAGACAGAGAACGAACAAATATGGGGAAGCAGTGACTGTTTTCGGAGCCTGGAGCCAGCGTCCCAGTCAGATAACCTTGGCGCCAGGCTTAGGTCTGGGCCCAGGGGAGCTGAACTCAAAAATCTTGTGACGGTGCAAACAAGGGGTGCAGCCCTACGCCCCTGAACTGATCCCGGGAGGGAGCCCAGCTGGCGTGGTGACCCAGCTGGTGGGAGAAGTCCCCGGGAGGCAGTGACTGGTTTTGGAGCCGGGAGTGCAGTGTCCCAGCTGGGGAACCTTGGCGCCAAGCTTTTGACTGGGCGCTGTCACTGCCCCAGCACCGAGCACAGCTCTACTCCCCTGAACTAACCCCGGAAGGGGGACCAGCTGTTCCACAGGGGCGGCACGGCGAAGCGGCTGGCGGGACAAAAAGTCCCCAGGAGGCAGTGACTGATTTTGGAGCTGGGAGTGCAGCATCCCAGCAGGGGAACCTTGATGCTGGGCTTTGGACTGGCAGGGGAGGATCTGACTGCAGCTTCAGCGGGCCAGACCCCCGGGGGCAATCTCCACACGGCCAGCACACATAGGCGACACGCCCCTGGGGAATCTCAGATAAAATAGCCATTCCAAGCAAGACGAGCAACTTTGGCTATATTCCGAGGTGCTACTCTCCTATTTCTCTGAACCCTCCCCCACCCTTCCCAGGTGGCTTCATTAACATTGGAATTTCCTGAACCAGAGGGAGAACGGCTCCGGCTCCGCGGCAGCCTTGCTTCCACCCCTCCCCTTTTTTTTTTGGTCTTTTCCTAACCCATTCTTCCGGCCTGAGAGAAGGAACCACAAAAAACCCAGGGACCAAAAATCCCTCCCTAATTGGACTAAAATCACAGAACCAGCTACAGCCAAGCATATATGATCCAAATCTCAGACTTTCATCCTTACAGGGAACAAGGTGGCGGTTATAATCCAAACGCAGTTCTGATAGGGATGTGACTGCATTTTTTTTTAGTGGATTTTCTGGAAAAACAAGTTTCCCAGGTCTGATATCTCTGCTTATTCAACAGAGCCGTACCTGACCCACAACAGGGAACTGAGGGCTGAAGCTCACCCCAGACCACCTAACCTCTTGCCTTAGGGGTCTGAGGAGGGTGACACCTACCAATCTGTAGAGGTACTTGCTTTGGGGGCCTAAGGTACAGCTGCAGTGCCCTCCCACCAAGGTGCTATAGGAATAGAGACACACCTACCTCACTGACACTTGGGGGAAGCCTGTCAGCATCCTGCCACCCCCGGAGGGTGAACCCCAGCTGCTAATAGAATCAGGTGCACACAACTATCACCACTACTTCTCGAGGTGGATAGGTGACAGTCTGCATCACACACTTGATGACCCAAAATCAGATTATACTCAAGAATAGTGAATAGACAGGCATATATATCTGGTAACAGCCCAAACAAGCTGGTAATAGGTCATAAGTAAGTCAAGGGCTACAACAAACAAGACAGCACAATCTAGTAGCCCATCCACGTATATTGAAAGAAAACAAAACAAGACTCAGTGAGCAATTATAGAATAAACCACTACTATATCTTAGTGATGGCTCCGAGACAACAGTCGATATCAAACCACATAAAGAAGCAGACCATGACAGCTTCTACAACCTGCCAAACAAAAGAATCAAAATCTTTCCCAAATGAAGATACAATCCTGGAATTATCAGATACAGAATATAAAAAACTAGTTTACAGAATGCTTCAAGACATCAGAAATGAAATAAGGCAAACTGCAGAAAAAGCCAAGGAACACACTGATAAAGCAGTTGAAGAACTCAAAGAGATTATTCAAGAACATAGTGGAAAAATTAATAAGTTGCAAGAATCCATAGAGAGACAGCATGTAGAAATCCAAAAGATTAACAATAAAATTACAGAATTAGACAACGCAATAGGAAGTCAGAGGACCAGACTCAAGCAATTAGAATGCAGACTGCGAAATCTGGAGGACCAGGGAATTAACACCAACATAGCTGAAAAAAATCAGATAAAAGAATTTAAAAAAATGAAGAAACCCTAAGAATCATGTGGGACTCTATCAAGAAGGATAACTTGCGTGTGATTGGAGTCCCAGAACAGGAAGGGAGGACAGAAAACACAGAGAAAATAGTTGAAGATCTGCTGACAGAAAACTTCCCTGACATCATGAAAGACGAAAGGATATCTATCCAATATGCTCATCGAACCCCATTTAAGACTGATCCAAAAAGAAAAACACCAAGACATATCATCATCAAACTTGCCAAAACCAAACATAAAGAGAAAATTTTAAAAGCAGCCAGGGAGAAAAGAAAGGTCTCCTTCAAGGGAGAATCAATAAGTTCAGACTCCTCAGCAGAAACCATGCAGGCAAGAAGGCAATGGGATGACATATACAGAGCACTGAAGGAGAAAAACTGCCAGCCAAGGATCATATATCCAGCAAAACTCTCTCTGAAATATGAAGGCGAGATTAAGATATTTACAGATAAACACAAGCTTAGAGAATTTGCAAAAACTAAACCAAAGCTACAAGAAATACTAAAGGATATTGTTTGGTCAGAAAACCAATAATATCAGATACTAGCACAACACAAGGGCACAAAACAGAACATCCTGATCTCAACTCAAAGAGTTAAATCACAAAAACAAATTAAGATTAATTAAAAAAAAATGCTCATAACAGGGAATCATTGAATTCGGTATGTAAAAGATCACAGTAATCAAAAAGAGGGACTAAATACAGGTGGCATAGAACAGCCATATGGAGAGTGATACAAGGTGATATACAATAATACAAGTTAGGTTTTTACTTAAAAAAATAGGGGTAAATATTAAGGTAACCACAAAGAGGTATAACAACTCCATAACTCAAGATAAAAGCCAAGAAAAATGTAACGACTCAACAAACATAAAGTCAAACTCTACGAAAATGAGGATCTCACAATTTAATAAGAAAAACGGCTCAGCACAAAAAAGCAAGTGGAACAATGAAATTGTCAACAACACACATAAAAAGGCATCAAAATGACAACACTAAACACTTATTTATCTATAATTATGCTGAATGTAAATGGACTAAATGAACCAATAAAGAGACTCAGACTGGATAAAGAAACACGATCCGTCTATATGCTGCCTACAAGAGACAAACCTTAGACTTAGAGACACAAACAAACTAAAACTCAAAGGATGGAAAAAAGTATATCAAGGAAACAATAAGCAAAAAAGAAGAGGAGTAGCAATATTAATTTCTGACAAAATAGACTTTAGACTTAAATCCACCACAAAGGATAAAGAAGGACACTACATAATGATAAAAGGGACAATTGATCAGGAAGACATAACCATATTATATATTTATGCACTCAATGACAGGGCTGCAAGATACATAAATCAAATTTTAACAGAACTGAAAAGTGAGATAGACACCTCCACAATTATAGTAGGAGACTTCAACACACCACTTTCGGAGAAGGATAGGACATCCAGTAAGAAGCTCAACAGAGACACGGAAGACCCAATTACAACAATCAACCAATTTGACCTCATTGACTTATACAGAACTCTCCACCCAACTGCTGCAAAGTATACTTTTTTTTCTAGCACACATGGAACATTCTCTAGAATAGACCACATATTAGGTCATAAAACAAACCTTTGCAGAATCCAAAACATCGAAATATTACAAAGCATCTTCTCAGACCACAAGGCAATAAAACTAGAAATCAATAACAGAAAAACTGGGGAAAAGAAATCAAATACTTGGAAACTGAGCGATACCCTCCTGAAAAAAGACTGGGTTATAGAAGACATCAAGGAGGGAATAAGGAAATTCATAGAATGCAAGGAGAATGAAAATACTTCCTATCAAAACCTCTGGGACACAGCAAAAGCAGTACTCAGAGGCCAATTTATATCGATAAATGCACACATACAAAAAGAAGAAAGAGCCAGAATCAGAGAACTGTCCCTACAAATTGAACAAATAGAAAGTGAGCAACAAAAGAATCCCTCAGGCACCAGAAGAAAACAAATAATACAAATTAGAGCTGAACTAAATGAATTAGAGAACAGAAAAACAATTGAAAGAATTAACAAAGCCAAAAGCTGGTTCTTTGAAAAAATTAACAAAATTGATAAACCATTGGCTACACTGACTAAAGAAATACAGGAAAGGAAACAAATAACCCAGGTAAGAAACGAGAAGGGCCACATCACAAGAGACCCAACTGAAATTAAAAGAATCATATCAGATTATTACGAAAAATTGTACTCTAACAAATTTGCAAACCTAGAAGAAATGGATGAATTCCTGGAAAAACACTACCTACCTAAACTAACACATTCAGAAGTAGAACAACTAAATAGACCCATAACAAAAAAAGAGATTGAAACGGTAATCAAAAAACTCCCAACAAAAAAAGCCCTGGCCCAGACGGCTTCACTGCAGAGTTCTACCAAACTTTCAGAGAAAAGTTAACACCACTACTACTACAGGTATTTCAAAGCATAGAAAATGACGGAATACTACCCAACTCATTCTATGAAGCCACCATCTCCCTGATACCAAAACCAGGTAAAGACATTACAAAAAAAGAAAATTATAGACCTATATCCCTCATGAACATAGATGCAAAAATCCTCCACAAAATTCTAGCCAATAGAATTCAACAACATATCAAAAAAATAATTCAGCACGATCAATTGGGATTTATAGCAGGTATGATTTTTTTTTTATGCAAGGCTGGTTTAATATCAGAAAAACCATTAATGTAATCCACCACATAAATAAAACAAAAGACAAAAACCACATGATCTTATCAGTTGATGCAGAAAAGGCATTTGACAAAGTCCAACACCCATATGTGATAAAAATTCTCACCAAAATAGGAATTGAAGGAAAATTCCTCAACTTAATAAAGGGCATCTATGCAAAACCAACAGCCAACATCACTCTAAATGGAGAGAGCCTGAAAGCATTTCCCTTGAGAACGGGAACCAGACAAGGATGCCCTTTATCACCGCTCTTATTCAACATTGTCCTAGAAGTCCTAGCCAGAGCAATTAGGCTAGACAAAGAAATAAAGGGCATCTGGATTGGCAAGGAGGAAGTAAAATTACCTCTATTTGCAGGTGACATGATCTTATACACAGAAAACCCTAAGAAATCCTCCAGAAAACTACTGAAACCAATAGAAGTGTTTGGCAGAGTCTCAGGTTATAAGATAAACATACAAAAATCACTTGGATTCCTCTACATCAACAAAAAGAACATCGAAGAGGAAATCACCAAATCAATACCATTCACAGTAGCCCCCAATAAGATAACATACTTAGGAATAAATCTTACCAAGAATGTAAAAGACCTATACAAAGAAAACTACAAAGCTCTACTACAAGAAATTCAAAAGGATATACTTAAGTGGAAAAACATACCTTGCTCATGGATAGGAAGACTTAACATAGTAAAAATGTCTATTCTACCAAAAGCCATCTATACATACAATGCACTTCCAATCCAAATTCCAATGCCATTTTTTAATGTCATAGAGACACAAATCACCAACTTCATATGGAAGCAAAAGAAGCCTCGGATAAGTAAAGCATTACTGAAAAAGAAGAAGAAAGTGGGAGGCCTCACTCTACCTGATTTCAGAACCTATTATACAGCCACAGTAGTCAAAACAGCCTGGTATTGGTACAACAACAGGCACATAGACCAGTGGAACGGAATTGAGAACCCAGATATAAATCCATCCATGTATGAGCAGCTGATATTTGACAAAGGCCCAGTGTCAGTTAATTGGGGAAATGATAGTCTCTTTAACAAATGGTGCTGGCATAACTGGATATCCATTTGCAAAAAAATGAAACAGGACCATACCTCACACCAAGCACAAAAACTAACTCCAAGTGGATCAAAGACCTAAACATAAAGACTAAAACAAGAACGATCATGGAAGAAAAATTAGGGACAACGTTAAAAGCCCTAATACAAGGCATAAACAGAATACAAAACATTACCGAAAATGACGAAGAGAAACCAGATAACTGGGAGCTCCTAGAAATCAAACACCTATGCTCATCTAAAGACTTCACCAAAAGAGTAAAAAGACCACCTACAGACTGGGAAAAAATTTTCAGCTATGACATCTCCGACCAGCCCCTGATCTCTAAAATCTACATGATTCTGTCAAAACTCAACCACAAAAAGACAAACAACCCAATCAAGAAGTGGGCAAAAGATATGAACACACACTTCACTAAAGAAGATATTCAGGCAGCTAACAGATACATGAGAAAATGCTCTCGATCATTAGCCATTAGAGAAATGCAAATTAAAACTACGATGAGATTCCATCTCACTCCAACAAGGCTGGCATTCATCCAAAAAACACAAAATAATAAATGTTGGAGAGGCTGCGGAGAGATTGGAACTCTTATACACTGCTGGTGGGAATGTAAAATGGTACAACCACTTTGGAAATCTATCTGGCGTTATCTTAAACAGTTAGAAATAGAACTACCATACAACCCAGAAATCCCACTCCTCGGAATATACCCTAGAGAAACAAGAGCCTTCACACAAACAGATATATGCACACCCATGTTTATTGCAGCACTGTTTACAATAGCAAAAAGCTGGAAGCAACCAAGGTGTCCATCAACGGATGAATGGTGAAATAAATTGTGGTATATTCACACAGTGGAATACTATGCATCGATAAAGAACAGTGACAAATCTGTGAAACATTTCATAACATGGAGGAACCTGGAAGGCATTATGCTGAGCGAAATCAATCAGATGCAAAAGGACAAATACTGTATAAGACCACTATTATAAGATCTTGAGAAGTAGTATAAACTGAGAAGAACACATACTTTTGTGGTTACGAGGGGGGGAGGGAGGGAGGGAGGGAGGGAAAGGGTTTTTTACTGATTAATTAGTAGATAAGAACTGCTTTAGGTGAAGGGAAGGACAACACTCAATACATGGAAGGTCAGCCCAATTGGACTGGACCAAAAGCAAAGAAGTGTCCGGGATAAAAGGAATGCTTCAAAGGTCAGTGGAGCAAGGGCGGGGGTTTGGGAACCATGCTCTAAGGGGACTTCTAAGTCAATTGGCAAAATAATTCTATTATGAAAACATTCTGCATCCCACTTTAAAATGTGGCGTCTGGGGACTTAAATGCTAACAAGCGGCCATCTAAGATGCATCAATTGGTCTCAACCCACCTGGAGCAAAAGAGAATGAAGAACACCAAGGCCACAGGACAACTAAGAGCCCAAGAGACAGAAAGGGCCACATGAATCAGAGACTTACATCATCCTGAGACCAGAAGAACTAGTTGGTGCCCGGCCACAATCAATGAATGCCCTGACAGGGAGCACAATAGAGAACCCCTGAGGGAGCAAGAGATCAGTGGGATGCAGACCCCAAATTCTCACAAAAAGACCATACTTAATGGTCTGACTGAGACTAGATAAATCCCAGCGGTCATGGTCCCCAAACCTTCTGTTGGCACAGGACAGGAACCATCCCCGAAGACAACTCATCAGACATGAAAGGGACTGGACAGTGGGTAGGAGAGAGATGCTAATGAAGAGTGAGCTAATTATATTGGGTGGACACTTGAGACTGTGTTGTCATCTCCTGTCTGGAGGGGGGATGGGAGGATAGAGAGATTTGGAAGCTGGCAAAATTGTCACGAAAGGAGAGACTGGAAGAGCTGACTCATTAGGGGGAGAGCAAGTGGGAGTACAGAGTAAGATGTATATAAACTTGTATGTGACAAACTGACTTGATTTGTAAACGTTCACTTGAAGCTCAATAAAAGTTAATAAATATATGTATATATATTGTGTAAGTCACCGCTTAAAATTGTTTTATATAAAAAACTATTTTACATAAAAAACAAAGAAGTGTACTTGATATTTGGAAATGAGAGATAAGAAAAAAAAAAAGACTTGGTATTAACTCCTTTTAGGATGCCTACAGTCCAATAAAAAGTTAGTCAACTTTAATTACAGTAAAATATTGCTAATTAGGAAAGGTTTAAATCGTCCCAGTTAAAAGTAGGTAATAATACATTTCAAACATCCACCTCCAAGCATCTGTCACTTTGTCTACTGTGTGATGCTGGAAGCTATGCCACCAGTATTCAAATACCAGCAGGTTCACCCATGGTGGATAGGTTTCAGCTGAGCTTCTAGACTAAGACAGGCTAGGAAGAAGGACCTAGCAGTCTACATCTGAAAAAATTAGCCAGCGAAAGCCTTATAAATAGAACATTGCCTGATATAGTGCCAGAAGATCAGCCCCTCAGGTTGAAAGGCAAGCAATAGTCAACTGGGGAAGAGCTGCCTCCCCAAAATAGAGTCAACCTTAATGATGTAGATGGAGTCAAGCTCTCAGGACCTTCATTTGTTGATGTGGCATGCCTCAAAATGAGAAGTAGCTGTAAACATCCATTAATAATCAGAATATGGAATGTAAGAAGTATGAATCTAAGAAAATCGGAAACCATGAAAAATGAAATGGAATGCATAAACGCTAATATCCTAAGCATTAATGAGCTGAAATGTACTGGTATTGGCCATTTTCAACCAGACTATCATTTGGTCTACTATTCAGGGAATGACAACTTGAAAGAGGAATGGTGTCACATTTCTTGGCAAAAAGAGCATTTCAAGATCTATCCTGAAGTACAACTCTGTCAGTGATAGGATAATATCCATACACCTACAATGAAAACCAGTTAATAGACTGTTATTCAAATGTATGCACCAACTGCTAAGGCCAAAGATGAAGAAACTGAAGATTTCTACCAACTTCTGTAGTCTGAAATTGATCAAAATGCAATCAAGATGCATTGATAATTTCGGTGATTGGAATGAGAAACTTGAAGAAGGACTGATAGTTGAAAAATATGGCCTTGGTGATAGAAAGGATCCTGGAGATCGAATGTTAGAATTTTGCAAAACCAATGGATTCTTAATTACAAATATCTTTTTCCACAAGCAAAAATGGTGACTGTACACTTGGCCCTCCCAGGTGGAATATGAAGAGATCAAATTAACTACATCTGTGGAGATGATGGAAAAACTCAATACAATCAGTCAGGCAAGCCAGGGGCCAACTATGGAACAGACCATCAATGGCACATATGCGATTTCAAGTTAAAGTTGAAGAAAATTAGAACAAGTCTATAAGAACCAAAGTACGATCTTGAGTATATCCCACATGAATTTAGAAATCATCTCAAGAATCGATTTGACACCTAGAACACTAATGAGTGAAGACTAGATGTGCTGTGAAATGACATCAAACATGAGGAAATCAAGAAATCATTAAAAAGACAGGAAACAAAGAAAAGACCGTAATGAATATCAGAAGAGACTCTGAAAATTGCTCTTGAATGTAGAACAGCTGAAGCGAAAGGAAGAACCATTGAAGTATAAGAGCTGAACAGAAGACAAAGCAAAGTATTATAATGTAATATGCAAAGACCTGGAGATAGAAAACCAAAAGAGAAGAACACCGTTACCACAATTTCATGAACTAGAGCTGCCTGCCACAAAAAGCCAATCCTTGAGTCAGGGGAGAGGTGAGTAGCAAGAGCTTTATTTGATATATATACACACCAGTATATATATATATATATTTTTTTTTATATGGAGACAGAGGGTAATGATCTCCTCCTAAAGCTGTCTGTCTTGAGGCACTGCAGTCCAGCTGGAGTTTTATAGGGAAAGGGGGATGTGGATTTTAAGAATTTGTGGAATGTCCATTCTCTTTTTGTTTGGTTTTGGTGGTCATGTTTCAAACATGTTGATTTTCTTCTTGCCGTTATTCCATCAGCCCAGGAGATGGCTGGCACCATCCTTCTTCCTGGTTGACAGGCTTAGACTGATATCACTTGTTTTTCAGGGTCCTAGGGGGAACATTAGTTAACATTTAACTTTTAGGGGAGTTAACAGCAAAATCATACTTGGAGACAGAGACAAGCTAGGAAAAGGAAAAATGGTGCAGGTTTTGTTCAAGATATGGCTAAGCAGCGTGTTTCAACATGATCGGTGCTTCTCAAGCTGAAAGAACTGAAGGAAAAATTCAAGCCTCAAGTTGCAGTAGGGGAGGATTCTACAGGGAAAATAGTAAGCGATGCAGGAAGCATCAAAAGAAGATGGAAGGAGTACACAGAGTTATTGTACCAAAAGAATTGGTCAATGTTCAACCATTTCAGAATGTAGCATATGATCAAGAACTGATGGTACTGAAGGAAGAGGCCCAAGCTGTACTGCAGGCTTTGGTGAAAAACAGGGCTACAGGAATTAATGGAATAGCAATCGAGATGTTTCAACAAACAGATGCAGCACTGGAAGTGTTCACTCATTTATGTCAAGAAATTTGGAAGACAGCTACCTGGCCAATCAACTGGAAGAGATCCGTATTTGTGCCTATTCCAAAGAAAGGTGATTCAACAGAAAGTGCAAATTATTGAACAATATCATTAATATCACACATAAGTACAATTTTGCTGAAGATCATTGAAAAGCAGTTGCAGTAGTACATCCACAGGAAACTGCCAGAAATTCCAGTCAGATTCAGAAGAAGACATGGAACAAGGGATATCATTGCTATGTCAGATGGAACATGGCTGAAAGGCCAAACTACCAGAAAGATGTTTACCTGCATTTTATTGACCATGCAAAGACATTGGACTGTGTGGATCATAATAAATTACTTATAACATTGCAAGAATGGGAATTCCAGAACACTTAATTGTGCTCCTGAGGAACCCATACTTAGGGCAGGAGACAGTGGTTTGAACAGAACAAGGGCATACTGAGTTACTTAATGTCAGGAAGGTTGTGCGATGGGGTTATATCCTTTTACCATACTTATTCAATCTGTGTGCTGAGTAAATAATCTGAGAAGCTGTATTGTATGAAGAAGAAACAGGAATCAGAATTGCATAAAGACTTATTAACAACCTGGGATATGCAGATGACACAACCTTGCTTGCTGAAATTGAAGAGGACTTGAAGCACTTACTGATGAAAATCAAAGACCGTAGCCTTCAGTATGGATTACAATTCAGCATAAAGAAAACAAAAATCCTCATACCTGGACGAGGAAGCAACATCATGAAAAACGGAGAAAATATTGAAGTTGTCAAGGATTTCATTTTACTTGGATCCATAATCAATTACCATGGAAGCATCAGCCAAGAAATCACAGAATGTGTTGCGCTGGGCAAATCTGCTGCAAAAGACCTCTTTGAAGTGTTAAAAAGCAAAGGTGTCACTCTAAGGACTCAGGTGTGCCTGACTGAAGCCATGATGTTTAAAATCACCTCATATGCAAGTGAAAGCTTGACAATGAATAAAGGAAGACCAAAGAAGAATAGGTGACTTTGAATTACGGTGTTGGCAAAGAATATTGACTATACCACGGACTGCCAAAAGAATGAAAAAATCTGTCTTGGAATAGGTACAGCCTGAATGCTCCTTAAAAGGGAAGATGGTGAGACTTCATCTCACATAATTTGGAATGTTATCAGGAGGGGCCAGTCCCTGGAGAAGGACATCATGTTTAGTAGGGTGGAGGGTCAGCAAAAAAGAGGAAGACCCTCCAGAAGATGAATTGACACAGTGGCTGCGACAATGGGGTCAGACATAACAAGGATTGTGAAGATGGTGCAGGACCAGGCAGTGTTTATTCTCTTCACTGAGTTGAAACTGACTCGATGGCACCTAACAACAGCAACAATTGTATTACTTTTAAATATTAACTACGGAAAACAATTATTTAGAATATTAGTAGACAATCTGTTTTAATAAAATTTATTTAAATTTTGTTTGTTTTCACATGTGGTTATGTTTCCTAAACATTTGATGTTATGCAGTCATTAGAAATAAAATGAATTTTATATAATTCAAGCCTCCACAATCAAAATTTTACTGCAATGCAAGTATTATACTAGATTTGCTTGAGAAGGATAAAAAGCTCAATTATATTTAGAATCTCTCTGAATTTTAAATTATTAAAAACTACTGGATATAATGTCCATAATAGATTCGTTAAAATATTTTCTTTGCGCTTTTGTTCCAGGATAGGGCTTCCCAGCTCCCGACTGAGCCCTGCTTAGGTTCTTACCTTCTTCTGATCAAGAATGACCAGGAGAGGCTCAGAGATTCCACACAAACAAAGGTTTATTAGAGACAAAGTAAAAGGCTCTCGAGGGAAAGAGGGAGAGGGGTTTCCCTCTATGCTAGCCTCCAATCTCTCCCTGGACAAAGGATTTCAAAGGGCTTATCAAAGTTCTTAGGCAGGAAAAAGGTGTTATCTTTATTCATTAGATGGGTGGAGAATTCTAGGAGAGGGGAGGGATTATGGAAATCACATGAGCACGAAGATTTCAAGATGAGCTCCCTTGCAGAGGTTTCTAGAGCTAAGATGGCGTCTGTCACAAAGGCTGCCAGCATGTCGAACGGGGCTTATTCTGGATGTTGTGCATGTGTGATGACTCTGGATCTTGGTTTGAGCCCCAGCAAAGGGTTTCTGTTCATGTTTGTCTCATGTGGAAGGTTGTCCACAGGCCATGTTGATCTTTACTGTGCATGCTCCGCACCTGGTGAGGCCTTGCAAAAACAACTCGGGAAGATTATCGGTAATTTATATCTGGTCAAGCATGCGGGGCCTTGAAATGTAGCCCCTTATATTGTCTAAGCACCTAGCTTGTTAATTATAATTAGTTTTTGGGTGCCAGTAGCAAAAGTTATATGGTGGTTTGTACTTAGATTTAGATTCAGAGACTATTTAATTATAGCTGGTCAAGCACACAGGACCTTGAAATGTACCCTTTATTTAATTCAGCCAGTCTGTTCTCTTCCCTGTCTCACTTTTAGAAGTAGAACACATTCTAAAATATATAATGGTTTTGTTTGTAGCCCATCTATAAACATCAGATTTAGAAGGATCATAAAGGAACATTACATTTTTTTCCAAATCTTAGTACAGCTACCTTTATGATATTATAATATCATAGATTAATGATTACTTTTTACCTATTATATTTTTTTAATAATAATTTTTATTGAGCTTTAAGTGAACATTTACAAATCAAGTCAGTCTCTCACATATAAGCTTATATACACCTTACTCCATACTCCCACTTACTCTCCCCCTAATGAGTCAGCCTTTCCAGTCTCTCCTTTTGTGACAATTTTGCCAGTTTCTAACCCTCTCTACCCTCCTATCTCCCCTGCAGACAGGAGATGCCAACACAGTCTCAAGTGTCCACCTGATACAAGTAGCTCACTCTTCATCAGCATCTCTCTCCTACCCATTGACCAGTCCCTTCCATGTCTGATGAACTGTCTTCGGGAATGGTTCCTGTCCTGGGCCAACAGAAGGTTTGGAGACCATGACCGCCAGGACTTCTCTAGTCTCATTCATATCCTTTGCCCACTTCATGATTGGGTTGTCTTTTTGTGGTTGAGTTTTGACAGAATCATATAGATTTTAGAGATCAGGCACTGGTCGGAGATGTCATAGCTGAAAATTCTTTCCCAGTCTGTAGGTGGTCTTTTTACTCTTTTGGTGAAGTCTTTAGATGAACATAGGTGTTTGATTTTTAGGAGCTCCCAGTTACCTGGTTTCTCTTTGTCATTTTTTGTAATGTTTTGTATTGTGTTTATGCCTTGTATTAGGGCTTCTAAAGTTGTCCCTATTTTTCTCCCATGATCTTTATCGTATTAGTCTTTATGTTTAGGTCTTTGATCCACTTGGAGTTAGTTTTTGTGCATGGTATGAGGTATGGGTCCTGTTTCATTTTTTTGCAAATGGATATCCAGTTATGCCAGCACCATTTGTTAAAGAGACTATCATTTCCCCAATTAACTGACACTGGGCCTTTGTCAAATATCAGCTGCTCATACATGGATGGATTTATATCTGGGTTCTCAATTCTGTTCCATTGGTCTATGTACCTATAGTTGTACCAGTACCAGGCTGTTTTGACTACTGTGGCTGTAAAATACGTTCTAAAATCAGGTAGAGTGAGGCCTCCCACTTTTTTCTTCTTTTTCAGTAATGCTTTACTTATCCGAGGCTTCTTTCCCTTCCATATGAAGTTGGTGATTTGTTTCTCCATCACCTTAAAAAATGTCATTGGAATTTGGATCGGAAGTGCATTGTATGTATAGATGGCTTTTGGTAGAATAGACATTTTTACTATGTTAAGTCTTCCTATCCATGAGCAAGGTATGTTTTTCCACTTAAGTAGGTCTTTTGTAGTTTCTTGTAGTAGTACTTTGTAGTTTTCTTTATATAGGTCTTTTACATCTTTGGTAAGATTTATTCCTAAGTATTTTATCTTCTTGGGGGCTACTGTGAATGGTATTGATTTCGTTATTTCCTCTTCGATGTTCTTTTTGTTGATGTAGAGGAATCCAAGTGATTTTTTATGTTTATCTTATAACCTGAGACTGCCAAACTCTTCTATTAGTTTCAGTAGTTTTCTGAAGGATTCCTTAGGGTTTTCTGTGTATAAGATCGTGTCATCTGCAAATAGAGATAATTTTACTTCCTCCTTGCCAATCCAGATGCCCTTTATTTCTTTGTCTAGCCTAATTGCTCTGACTAGGACTTCTAGGACAATGTTGAATAAGAGCGGTGATAAAGGGCATCCTTGTCTGGTTCCCGTTCTCAAGGGAAATGCTTTCAGGCTCTCTCCATTTAGAGTGATGTTGGCTGTTGGCTTCGTATAGATGCCCTTTATTATGTTGAGGAATTTTCCTTCAATCCTATTTTGCTGAGAGTTTTTATCATAAATGGGTGTTGGACTTTGTCAAACACCTTTTCTGCATCAATTGATAAGATCATGTGGCTTTTGTCTTTTGTTTTATTTATATGGTGTATTACATTAATGGTTTTTCTAATAATAAACCAGCCTTGCATACCTGGTATAAATCCCACTAGGTCCTGGTGGATTATTTTTTTAATAAGTTGTTGAATTCTATTGGCTAGAATTTTGTTGAGGATTTTTGCATCTATGTTCATGAGGGATATAGGTCTGTAATTTTCTGTTTTTGTGATGTCTTTACCTGGTTTTGGTATCAGGGATATGGTGGCTTCATAGAATGAGTTAGGCAGTATTCTGTCATTTTCTATGCTTTGGAATACCTTCAGAAGTAGTGGTGTTAACTCTTCTCTGAAAGTTTGGTAGAACTCTGCAGTAAAGCCATCTGGGCCAGGGCTTTTTTTTGTTGGGAGTTTTTTGATTACCGTTTCAATCTCTTTTTTTTGTTATGGGTCTATTTAGTTGTTCTACTTTTGATTGTGTTAGTTTAGGTAGGTAGTGTTTTTCCAGGAATTCATCCATTTCTTCTGGGTTTGCAAATTTGTTGGAGTACAATTTTTTGTAATAATCTGATATGATTCTTTTAATTTCAGTTGGGTCTGTTGTGATGTGGCCCTTCTCATTTCTTATTCGGGTTATTTGTTTCCTTTCCTGTATTTCTTTAGTCAGTCTAGCCAATGGTTTATCAATTTTGTTAATTTTTTCAAAGAACCAGCTTTTGGCTTTGTTAATTCTTTCAATTGTTTTTCTGTTCTCTAATTCATTTAGTTCAGCTCTAATTTTTGTCATTTGTTTTCTTCTGGTGCCTGAGGGATTCTTTTGTTGCTCACTTTCTATTTGTTCAATTTGTAGGGACAGTTCTCTGATTTTGGCTCTTTCTTCTTTTTGTATGTGTGCATTTATCGATATAAATTGGCCTCTGAGCACTGCTTTTGCTGTGTCCCAGAGGTTTTGATAGGAAGTATTTTCATTCTCATTGCTTTCTATGAATTTCTTTATTCCCTCCTTGATGTCTTCTATAACCCAGTCTTTTTTTTTTTTATTGTTCAGTTTCCAAGTACTTGATTTTTTTCCCCTAATTTTTCTGTTATTGATTTCCACTTTTATGGCCTTGTGTTCTGAGAAGATACTTGTAATATTTCGATGTTTTGGATTCTGCAAAGGTTTGTTTTATGACCTAATATGTGGTCTATTCTAGAGAATGTTCCATGTGTGCTAGAAAAAAAAGTATACTTTGCAGCAGTTGGGTGGAGAGTTCTGTATAAGTCAATGATGTCAAGTTGGTTGATTGTAGTAATTGGGTCTTCCGTGTCTCTGTTGAGCTTCTTATTGGATGTCCTGTCCTTCTCCGAAAGTGGTGTGTTGAAGTCTCCTATTATAATTGTGGAGGTGTCTATCTCACTTTTCAGTTCTGTTAAAATTTGTTTCATGTATCTTGCAGCCCTGTCATTGGGTGCATAAATATTTAATATGGTTATATCTTCCTGGTCAATTGTCTTTTTATCATTATGTAGTGTCCTTCTTTATCCTTTATGGTGGATTTAACTTTAAAGTCTATTTTGTCAGAAATTAATATTGCTACTCCTCTTCTTTTTTGCTCATTGTTTGCTTGATATTTTTTTTTCCATCCTTTGAGTTTTAGTTTGTTTGCATCTCTAAGTCTAAGGCATGTCTCTTGTAGGCAGCATATAGACGGATCATGTTTCTTTATCCAGTCTGAGACTCTCTGTCTCTTTATTGGTGCGTTTAGTCCATTTACATTCAGTGTAATTATATATAAGTATGTGTTTAGTGCTGTCATTTGATGCCTTTTTATGTGTGTTGTTGACAATTTCATTTTCTACTTACTTTTTTGTGCTGAGATGTTTTTCTTTGTAAATTGTGTGTTCCTCATTTTCATAGTATTTGACTTTATGTTTGCTGAGTCGTTACATTTTTCTTGGTTTTTATTTTGAGTTATGGAGTTGTTATACCTCTTTGTGGTTACCTTAATATTTACCCCTATTTTTCTAAGTAAAAACCTAACTTGTATTGTCCTATATCACCTTGTATCCCTTTCCATATGGCAGTTTTATGCCACCTGTATTTAGTCCCTCTTTTTGATTATTGTGGTCTTTTACATATTGACTTCAATGATTCAATGAGCATTTTTTTTTTAAATTAATCTTAATTTTTTTGTGTGATTTCCCTATTTGAGTTGATATCAGGATGCTCTGTTCTGTGATCTTGGGTTGTGCTGGTATCTGATATTATTGCTTTCCTGACCAAACAATTTCCTTTAGTATTTCTTGTAGCTTTGGTTTGGTTTTTGCAAATTCTCTAAGCTTGTGTTTATCTGTAAATGTCTTAATTTTGCCTTCGTATTTCAGAGAGAGTTTTGCTGGATATATGATCCTTGGCTGGCAGTTTTTCTCCTTCAGTACTCAGTATATGTCATCCCATTGCCTTCTTACCTGGGTGGTTTCTGCTGAGTAGTCTGAACTTATTGATTCTCCATTGTAGGAGACCTTTCTTTTATCCCTGGCTGCTTTTAAAATTTTCTCTTTATCTTTGGTTTTGGCAAGTTTGATGATAATATGTCTTGGTGATTTTCTTTTTGGATCAATCTTAAATGGGGTTCGATGAGCATCTTGGATAGATATCCTTTCATCTTTCGTGATGTCAGGGAAGTTTTCTGCCAACAGGTCTTCAACTATTCTCTCTGTGTTTTCTGTTATCCCTCCCTGTTCTGGGATCTCCAATCACATGCAAGTTATTCTTCTTGATAAAGTCCCACATGATTCTTAGGGTTTCTTCATTTTTTTTAATTCTTTTATCTGATTTTTTTTCAGCTATATTGGTGTTAATTCCCTGGTCCTCCAGGTTTCCCACTCTGCATTCTAATTGCTCGAATCTGCTCCTCTGACTTCCTATTGCATTGTCTAATTCTGTAATTTTATTGTTAATCTTTTGGATTTCTGAATGTTGTCTCTCTATGGGTTCTTGCAACTTAATAATTTTTCCACTATGTTCTTGAATAATCTTTTTGAGTTCTTCAACTGCTTTATCAGTGTGTACCTTGGCTTTTTCTGTAGATTGCCTTATTTCATTTCTGAGGTCATCCTTGATGTCTTGAAGCATTCTGTAAATTAGTTTTTTATATTCTGTATCTGGCAATTCCAGGATTGTATCTTCATTTGGGAAAGATTTTGATTCTTTAGTTTGGGGAGTTGTAGAAGCAGTCATGGTCTGCTTATTTATGTGGTTTGATATCGACTGCTGTCTCTGAGCCATCACTAAGATATTGTAGTGGTTTATTCTATATTTCCTCACTGAGTCTTATCTTGTTTTGTCTTCTTTCAATATACGTAGATGGGCTACTAGATTGCGCTGTCTTGATTGTTGTAGCCCTTGGCTCACTTATGTCCTATTACCAGTTGGTTTGGGCTGTTACCAGATATATAAGCCTGAGCCTATTCACTATTCTTGAGTATAATCTGATTTTGGGTCATCAAGTGTGTGATGCAGACTGTCACCTATCCACCTCGAGAAGTAGTGGTGATAGTTGTGCGCACCAGATTCTAGTAGCAGCTGGGTTTCACACTCCGGGGGCGGGAGGGGCAGGATGCTGACAGGCTTCCCTCAAGTGTCAGTGAGGTAGGTGTGTCTCTATTCCTAAAGCACCTTGGTGGGTGAGCTCTGCAGCTGTATCTTAGGCTCCCAATGCAAGCACCTCTACAGATTGGTAGCTGTCACCCTCCTTAGACCCCTCAGGCAAGAGGGTAGGTGGTCTGGGGGGAGCTTCAGACCTCGGTTCCCTGTTGTGGGTCAGTGAGGGCTCTGTTGAATACGCAGAGATGTCAGACTTGGGAAACTTGTCTTTCCAGTAAATCCGCTAAAACAATTGCAGTCAGATCCCTATCAGAAATGCCTTTGCATTGTAATTGCCACCTTGTTCCCTGTAGGGATGAAAGCCCAAGACTGTGGATCACACATGCTTAGCTGGAGCTGGTTGTGTGTTTTTACACCAATTAGGGAGGGATTTTTGGTCCCTGGGTTTTTTGTAGTTACTTTTCTCAGGCCAGGAGAATGGGTTAGGAAAAGACCAAAAAAAAAAAAAAAAGGAAAAGAAAAATCCCAGAGCAGTTCTCCCTCTGGCTCAGGAAATTCCAATGTTAACGAAGCCGCCTGGGAAGCGGAGGGGAGGGTTCAGATAAAGAGGAGAGAGTAGCACCCCAGAATATAGACAAAGTTACTTATCTTGCTTGGGATGACTGTTTTATCTGAGATTCCTGAGGGGTGCGTCGACTGTGTGTGCTGCCTGGGTATAGATTCCTCCCGAGGGTCAGGCCCGCATCCCGTGCTTGAGCTCTCTCAGAAGCCACAGTTAGTTTCTCCGCTCCCAGTCCAGAGCCCAGTGCCAAGGTTCCCTTGCTGGGACACTGCACTCCTGGCTCCAAAACCAGTCGCTCCCTCCCGGTGACTTCTCCTCCTGTCAGCCAAGTCGCTGCGCTGCTTGCGTGCACTGGCCGGGCTTCCCCCAAGGTCAGTTGAGGGGGCTAGGGCTGCGCCCCGTTTTTGTGCCATCTCAGGATGCCGTGCTCAGCTCCCCTGTGTCCAGTCCAAAGCCCGGCGCCAAGGTTTCCTGCCTGGGATGCTGGCTCCAGGCTCCGAAAACAGTTGCTGCTTCCCTGTGGTTGTTCGTTCTCAGTGTCTGTCACTCAAGTCAACTCTTTAAATCTGTGTTTGTTGGTCACGGTTCGTAGATTGCCATGTATGTGATCGATTCACTTGTTTTTCCGAGTGTTTGTTGCTAGAGGGATCCGAGGTAGCATCTACCTATTCAGCCGTCTTGGCCCCACCCTCCCCTATTATATTTTTACGTGTGTGTGCATAATGCATATATTAGAAGTACATACCAAAAAAAAACCGTTGCCACAGAGTCGATTCCAACTGATAGCCACCCTATAGGACAGAGTAAAACTGCCCCACAGGTTTTCCAAGGAGCACCTAGTGGATTTGAACTGCCAACCTTTTGGTTAGCAGCCATAGCACTTAACCACTATGCAACCGGGGTTTCCTTAGAAGTACATAGGTGTGTACCAAATTTCTGCATCTTCTATGCTAGCTACTTAGGTCTTTTGGCTTTTATTTTTATTTCTTTACTAAGTAGTTGTATAATATTGCATAATATGGAGCCCTGGTGGGGAACCGGCTGCTAACCAAAAGGTCAGCAGTTTGAACCCACCAGCCACTCCTTGGAAACCCTATACGGCAGTTCTACTCTGTCTATAAGGTATCTATGCTTCGGGATCAACTCAACTGCAGTGGTTTGGTTTTTGGTATTGCATAATATTGTGATGGCAGATGTGTGGCAGATGTATGACTACTCTTCTTTCCAACCCTCGTGGTTCACATCAATAATTAATAATAATAATAATTAATAAGAATTTTTTCTTGCTGATTATTAAATGTGGTTTTATTATTCTCCCAAATGGATATAAGGCAGCCACTAACAATTGACAAAAAATGGCTTGCAAATTGAAACCCATTGATTATCTCTAATAACTTTTTCAGTATTCATATATCAAGGTCATTAGTTTATGCCACTTATAATTATTGCATGGCTTCTGCCCACTAAAAGAGCACTGATGGCATAAACAGTTAAGTGCTCGGTTGTTAACTGAAAGGTTGGCAGTTCAAACCCACGCAACTCTTCTTTAGGAGAAAGACCTGGTGGTCTGCTTCCAGAAAGATTACAGCCAAGAAAATCCTATGGGGAAGTTCTACTCTGTCACATGTGGTCATTATGAGTTGAAATCAACTTGATGGCACCTAACAATGACTACATATTAAGCACTATTCTTGTCACTCTGTACCTGTTTCTGTTAGGTCAATTCCAACTCATAACAACCCTGTAGGACAGAGTAGAACTACCCATAGTGTTTCCAAAGCTGTAATCTTTACAAAAGCAAATTGCCACGTCTTTCTCCTGTGGAGCATCTGAGGGGTTCAAACTGACAACCTTTTTTTAGCAGCCGAGCATTTAACCACTGTGTCCCAGGGCTCCTTTGTCATTCTGTAGTGTTTATCTAAATGTTTTTTGTGGAGTTCCTTGGTATTGCAAACAGTTAAGCACTTGACTTGTAGCCAAAAAGTTTGCAGTTTGAAGCTACCCAGAGGAGCTTTGAAAGAAAGACCTGGAGATTTGCTTTCAAAAGTTCATAGTCTTGAAAATCCTGTAGAGCAGTTCTACTCTGCACACATGGGGTTGCCATGAGTTGGAATTGACTTGATAGTGACTAACAACAAAAACAAACCTTATAGCATATACAAATTCTTGATGGACAGGAAGAGTTAATTAGATTCAAGAAATCAATTTTTAGTATTAATTTTGTATAATCTCCAGTGCTGATAGAGATTAAAGTGAAGAGGTAGAGTGACAAGAAGTGAGTCTGCGGACACAGATAAGGTACAATCAAGAAGGGCCCTGAGAGCCAAAGTGAAGCGTTTGAACAATATTTCAACGAAAATTAGAAAGCATTTAAATGTTGAGGACAAGAAGTAACAAGATTCACTATTTGTTTTAGAGGTGCCACTCTAATTTTTGGAGATTATATTCAATGGGGGAAAATTGGACAGAGGCAAAGTAAGTAGAGAGATGAAATTATGATGGCCTGGACTCAGATAATCAAAGTAAGGGTAAAGAAAACACCTGGTTCCTTGTTTGGGCAGGCAATGGTACAATTCACAGAGTTAGAGTTTTTTGGGGAGAGGAGCAGGTGTGTTGAATTGGATGTGGGTAGGAGAAGAGCATGAATTAATTCACTTTTGGTTGTGTTCAGTTGTTGATATATCCAAATAGATGTATAAGGTTGGCAGTTTGAAATAGTTTAGAAGCATGATATAGATTATAAATTAAGCTACGGCAGTGGTTACCGTTTCCAAAATGTGGATATAAAGAGGTTCTAGAAGAAAGTATTAAAATATAAGGCCAAGAGACAGGAGGAAAACCAAATAGTGAAGTATAATAGAAGATCACATATAGAAAAGAAAGAAAGATTAAAGAAGACATTGATAAACAGTATTAAACCCTACTAAGAGGTTGAGTTAGATAAGAACTAAAAAAGTTCTATTGGATTTAACATCAAAAATTCCATTTGATAAGCTTGAAGAGATTAGTTGCAGTGAAGTGATAAAAGACCAAATTTGCCTTATTTTGAATTGATTTCTTAATCGGATTATTCTTTTGCCTCCAAAATGAGAACAAAAAAGAGCTAAGTACCCAACACTCTAAAAGAGAACCAAAAAAATTAGAGCTAGGTATTTATCATCAGGCCTTAGAAGCAATAACTGAAACAGACGTGGCAGGACATGCACTCCCAGTACATATAAGGGGAGGACTGGAGAGCTGTCAGAAGAGGGGTCCTGGAGGAATGTCTCAGGCATAAGCTAAAGGGCTATTTGTCCAGCTCTCCAATAAATTAATTCTACTTGTAATAATTTTATAAATTTTCTCCCACATTTTCCCCCTGGAACAGAAATCTATAGCAAAATTCTTAAGTTCTATTTCCTTAAATATGGGGTGGGAAAATAACCTGGATTTTTATTGTACACTTGTGCTTCCATAGTTGATAAATATTACAGATAAAACTGGGTTCTGGAAACCAGTTACCTATCAAAATTCTTTTTAATGTTGTTTGTAAGTAAGCTATTAAACAAACATCTAGAAATGTAGCAACAACAACAAAAACAAAACTGTGGGACGTGACAATAGTGTAAATATATCTGGAACCCTTGTATAGGCTAGCACTTATTTTTTCATTTTAAGCTTTAGTAAACCCTTTTGTAAAATGTGTTTGAAATTAATAAAAGCCCCTTGAAAATGATGATGCTAAGATAAAAATCAAGCTCACTAGGAGGCTTTTATTTTATTTGATTTTATAAACAATGTCTTTTCTAAGTGAACATCCAGATGCTTCACCAACTTTTAAAGTACTAATTTCTTCAATATGGCTGAAAAATAGGTGTGTCGTTCTCATTGGATACTCATACATTCATATATCCACCTCTCTCACATGCCCACTGTGAGGATTAATAATATTTGTCTGATCTTTTAGATAGTCAAGGTGAGCAAAATGTCCTGTGTGAAGGGGGAGAGAGATTTAAGCGTATGTTAAATAGAGTAGCAGGAATTAGGGTGAGCCACTAGAAATATTCACTTAAAAACAAAACAAACAAAAAAAAAAACATAAAACGCTCTCAAACTATTTTGATTTTTTAAATGACAATTTTAAAATATGACTAGACAATTGAGTATTTGGTGCAATTAAAATATGTATCTGTTCAGTATTCATGTGTAACAATTAAAAAAGAAATGTCATGTAGACAGTTTTGATTTACAGCAACCCTATAGGACAGAACTGAACTGCCCCCTAGGGTTTCCAAGGCTGTATGTAATCTTTATGGAAGCAGACTGCCACTTCTTTCTCCTGTGGAGTGGCTGGTGAGTTCAGTTGCTGACCTTTTATGGAAGCAGACTGCCACTTCTTTCTCCTGTGGAGTGGCTGGTGAGTTCAGCTGCTGACCTTTTGGTTAGCAGCCAAGTGCTTGCTTAATCACTGTGCAACCAAGATCTTTTTAGGGATAACAATAGCGTATTCTGATTCTTACCCTTGCAGAGAGTGAATGGTCCATGACAACTCTGAGCAGCATAACATATACCCTTAAACCTTTGAATTTACTACATGTTGGAGCAAAATCTGGGATTTCATAGTCTCTCTCTTTTTATACTACTGCTGAATCCGTCATGATTAGAATGAGAGTATATTAAAGCTCAGTTCGTAATACAATCTATTCTATCCATTCCTGTCTTTAATAAACATGTAATGCGAGGTTTTGAAAACACACTGAACTAAAAATATAAGAAAATAACCTAGGAATATTTCTAAACAATAGCATGCTAGATTAATTATTTCAGACTAGGCAATGCAATGAAACAAAAATGTAAGGAAATACCATAAAATAACTAACTTTTTTCTTTTTGATACACATCTGATTTGAGCATAAAGATAAGTGTTAACTCTATTTATTAAGGAACAATTATTATACCAACTACCCAAAGTGATCTAATAGTGTCCTGAGACATGCCGAAGTTGTAGAGATTGAGAAAATGAACAATAGCAAATTGCCATAATTTCTTGATTTGCATTCATTTATTTTAATCACTGACTGTTACAGCTTTCTATACGAACATCTGTTTAATAAACATATAATTTTAAGCAAAATATAACATTTTCTAACTCTGTCTATTGCCTCAAAATTATCTTTATAGGTCACTGTGAAAGTTAAACATAACTGAATAAAAGAAAAACTATGTTAATTAAATTACATTTATGGCCAACTTTCTGATTTCTGATTTAGAATTCCACTAATTATGATGACTGGATTTTCTCTTAATTTTTTCTTAAGGAAATAAAACATTTAAGATCCAGTTGAAGCTCCTGACATCTCTTCCAATAATATTCTACTTCATTCTACACCAAAGAAACCATTATCTGCAATTCTTTGCTTATTATTCTCATACATATTTTTATCACAAATAATACGAACCTATTAACCCTCCAAAGCATTTACTTTTAAGATTTATTTTTATTTAAGCTTATGGGTTTTATTTATTTAAAAATGTATTAATATATGCAATTCTAGTTTACTTTAAAAAGTTATAAAATTCCATTATATGATTATACCACATTTTAATCATTCCATTTTTATTTTATTTTACTGTGCTTTAGGTGATAGTTTACAGTGCAAATTAGTTTCTCATTAAAAAATTTTTACACAAATTATTTTGTGACATTGGTTGCAATCCTTGCAATATGTCAACATCTCCCCCTTTCTCTGTCCACCACTGGTTCCCTGTGTCCGTTAATCCAGTTTTCCTGTCCCTTCTTGCCTTCTTGTCTTTGCTTTTGGACAGATGTTGTCCATTTGATCTCATATACTTGACTAAACTAAGAATCACATCCCTCACAAGTGTTATTGTTTGTTTTATAGGCACGCTTAATCTTTGACTGAAAGGCAGAGTTCAGGAGTGACTTCAGTTCTTAGTTAACAGGGTGTCCCGGGGCCATAGTCTCAGGGCCAGTCTCTGTCAGACCAGTAAGTCTGGTCTTTTTTTCTGTCTGTGAATTTGAATTTTGTTCTACATTTTTCTCCTGCTTTGTCTGAGATCCTTTACTGTGATCCCTGTCAGACCAATCGGTGGTGGTGGCCCGGCACCAACTAGTTCTTCTGGACTCAAACTGGTAGAGGCTGTGGTTCCTGCGGTCATTTGCTCCTTTGAACTAGTATTTTCCTTGTGTCTTTGGCTGTCTTTATTTTCCTTTGCTCCAGACAGGATGGGACCAATACATGTATCTTAGATGTCCACTCAACTTTTAAGACACCAGATGCTACTCACTAAAGTAGGATGTAGAACATTTTCTTTATGAACTATATTCTGCCAGTTGACCTAGGTGTTCCAGGAGACCATGGTCCCCAGTCCTGAGCCCCAGTAACTTGATCTCTCAAGGTGTTTGGATGTATCTAGGAAGCTTCTATGGCCTTGGTCATAGTCAAGTTGTGCTGTCTTGGTCAAGTTGTGCTGTCTTCCCCTGTATTGTGTGTTGTCTTTCCCTTCACCAAAGTTAATACTTTTCTATTATCTAGATGTGTCATCTGCACATCACAGGTTGCTAATAAGTCTTCCTCCAATCCTGATACTCCATTCTTCTTCACATAGTCCAGCTTTTTGGATTCTTTGCTCAGAATATAGATTGAATAAATTATGAGGAAAGGATACAACCCTGACACACACCTCTCCTGACTTTAAACCATGCAGTACTCCCTTGTTCTATTTGCATGACTTCCTCTTAGTGTAAGTACAGGTTCCTCATGAGCACAATTAAGTGTTCTGGAATTCTCAATCTTTGCAAGGTTATCCGTAATTTATGATCCACACAGCTGAATGCCTTTGCATCTTTAATAAAACACAGATAAACATCTTCCTGGTGTTCTCTGTTTTCAGCCAGGATCCATCTGACATCAACAATGATATCGCTTGCTCCATGTCCTCTTCTGAATCTGGCTTGAATTTCTGTCAGTTCCTTGTCGATGTATTGCTGCAACCACTTTTGAATGATCTTCAGCAAAATTTTGCTTGCCTATGATAATAATGATATTGTTTGATAATTTCTGCATTCTTTTGGATCACCTTTCTTGGGGATAGGCATAAACATGGATCTCTTCCAGTTGGTTGGCCAAGTCGTTGTCTTCCAAATTTGTTGGCATTGATGAGTCTACACTTCCAGCACTGCATTCCGTTGTTGAAACATCTCAATGCTATTCTCTCAGTTCCTGAAGACTTGATTTTCACCAATGATTTCAGTGCAGCTTGGATCTCTTCCTTCATTACCATCAGTTCTTGATCATATGCTACCTCCTGAAATGGTACAGTGACTGTGTATTCCCTCCATCTTCTTTTGGTACTTGCTCTGTCATTTAATATTTTCGCCATAGAAGACTTCACTATTGAAACTTGAGGCTTGAATTTTTTTTTTTTCATTTCTTTCAGCTTGAGAAATGCCGAGTGTTCTTCCCTTTTGGTTTTCTATCTCCAGGTCTTTGCACATTTTATTATAATACTTTACTTTGTCTTCTTGAGTTGCCCTTTGAAATCCCCTGTTCAGCTCTTCCTTTCAGTTCATCACTTCTTCCTTTCAATTTAGCTACTCTTTGTTCAACAGCACCTTTCAGATGACAGAATCTTGCCTGCTGACAGTGAAGAAGACTTGAAACACTGATGAAGATCAAAGACTACAGCCTTCAGTATGGATTATACCTCAACATAGAGAAAAAACAAAAATCCTCACAACTGGACCAATAAGGAACTTCATGATAAAGGGTCAAAAGGTTGAAGTTTCAAGGAATTCATTTTACATGGATCTACAATCAATGTCCATGGAAGCAGTAGTCAAGAAATCAAATGACACATTGCATTAGGCAAATCTGCTGCAAAAGGCCTCTTTAAAATGTTAAAAAGTGAAGATGTCACCTTGAGGACTAAGGTGTGCCTGACCCAAGCCATGGTGTTTACAATCACCTCAAATGCATATGAAAATTGAACAATGAGTGAGGGCAATTGACAAAGAATCGATGCTTTTGAGTTATGGCGTCAGCAAAAAATATGGAATGCACCATGGATTGACAGATGAAAGAACGAATCTGTCTTGGAAGAAGTAAGACCAGAATACTCATTAGAAATGAGGACAACTAGACTTTGTCTTACATACTTTGGACATGTTATCAGGAGGAACAGTCAGTCACTAGAGAAGGACATCATGCTTAGTAGAGAAGAGGGTCAGCTAAAAAGAGGAAGGCCCTCAATGAGATGGATTGACACAGTGGCTGCAACAATGGGCTCAAGCATAACAATTGTGAGGGTGGCACAGGACCAGGTGGTGTTTCGTTCTGTTGTACATAGGGTTGCGATGAATGGGAACCAACTCAATGGCACCTAACAGCAGCAACAACAACTATCTAGTTAGTGAATTCACCTTCCCACTCTTCCCCTGCCTCACAACCATTAAAAAAAAAAAAAAAAAAACCCACTGCCTTCAAAGCGATTCCAACTAATAGTGACCCTATAGGGTAGAGTAGAATTGCCCCTTAGGGTTTCAGAGGCTGCAGATCTTTACGGAAGCAGGCTGCCACATCTTTCTCCCACAGAGCAGCTGACAGATTCAAACCACTGAACTTTTTGTTGGCACTGTGCCACCAGGCCTCCTCTTGTAACATTTAAATACTGTCTTTTCTATGTGTAAACCTTTCCTTGAATTTTTGTATGGTGGTCTCATACAATATTTTTCCTTTGCAACTGACTTATTCTACTCAGCATATTGCCCTCCGGATTCATCTAGGTTGTGAGATGTCTCTCGTATTCATCATTGTTCTTTATCGTTTTGTAGTATTCCATTGTGTGTATGTACAATAATTTGTACATTCATCTGCTGATGGGCACTTAGGTTGCTTCCATCTTTTTGCTATTTTGAATAATGCTGCAATGAACATGGGTGTGCATTTGTCTATTCTAGCATATATTCCTAGTAGTGGGATTACTAGATAATATGGTATTTCTATTTCTAGGTTTTTGAGGAGACATCATATCTTTTCCCATAGTAGTTTATCATTTTATATTCGCACCAGCAGTGCATAAGAGTTCCAGTTTTCCTGCAACCTCTCCAATATTTGTTATTGTCTGTTTTTGTTTGTTGGTTTGTTTTGATTAGTGCCAGTAATGTTGGAGTGAGATGGTATCTTATTGTAGTTTTGATTTGCATTTCTCTAATGGCTAATTATCTCATCATGTGGCTTTTGATAAAGTATCTGTTCATATCTTTTCCCCATTTTTTAGTTGAATTATTTGTCTTTGTGTTGTTAAGTTGTTGAAGTATCTTATAGATTTTAGAGATTAGACCCTTGTTGAGTATATTATAGCCAAATTTTTTTCCCATTGCGTAAGTTCTCTTTTGACCCTTTGGTGAAAATGTACATGTTATACTTTACTATGTATTGAGAAGTACAAATTTACACTCCAGTCAGTAGTCTATAAGAGTTCTTTGTGGGCGGAAAATTTATGAAATAACTTCTTTACCTCGTAACTTTTTTATTTCCTTTTCCTTGAATCAACTTTACTAATTTATGATTTCAGGAAAATTATTTCAGTTTATGTGTTTTGGAAAAAGTGTTCATTGAATCCAGTCTCTATTATTTATGCTTATATTCTTGTTTTTATTCTTTCACTGTTTTCTTTTGATAAAATGAACGTGATTTCTTATGGTTGTTCTAGTAGTCATTTAGTATGCATTCTGCAAAATATTTTGAGTCTTTATTTCAACTATGTACCAGTTGAAGCATAAAGAGAAGTACCAAAAATAATAGAAGAATATTGGTAAATTACAGAGCCTAAAATTTAATTAGAAACAAGTAATTTTAAAAGGAAAAAATAAATTATTTTTTTTTATTTCCTTCATGTCATTTTTTAAGGAAAACAAAGTTATTCATAAAGTTTAATCCTTGATATAAGCCAAAAAACCAAACCTGTTGCCATTGAGTTAATCTTGGCCTCATATCAACTCTATAGGAGAGTAGAACTGCCCCGTAGAATTTTCAAGACTGTAAATCTTTACAGAAGTGGACTGCCACATCTTTCTCCTGTGTAGCTGCTAGTGGATTTGAACTGCTAACCTTTTGTTTAGTAGTCAGCACTTAACCACTGTGCCACCAGGGCTCCATACCCTTGTTATATTCTTCTCCAATTGCATTTTTCTATTTCCATTGAGGTAATAATTATTTTTCTGGATTTTTGCATATTCTCAAATTCTTCATTTTTATTTTTGAGATTATGTTGACAAATGCACCTTCAGTTTCTTAATTTTACTTGCCAATTATTATTCACTCGTGTGTGTGTATTGAAGTCCTGGTGGCACAGTAGTTAAGAGCTCAGCTGCCAACCGAAAGGTCAGCTATTCGAGTCCACCAACTGTTTCTTGGAAACCCTATGGGGTAGTTCTACTTTGTCCTGTAGGGCCACTATGGGTTGGAATTGACTCCAAGCAAAGTTTTTTTTTTTTTTTTTTTTTTTAATTGGTGCATTATCATTATACTCTCTTTTACTGATAGGCAATGTGAAGCCAATATCTCTAATCTACCAATTGCCCAATTGCCCTTCACCACAAACTTCACTCTTTTTAAGCACGCTCTTAGGCTTGAACTTCCCTACACGTCATTGCAAATGAAGTGAGTTCTTATGGCGTGAGGCTCGGAGCTATGTGTTTGGTGGCCTGCTTCTCCCCCTGGGTAAAACCTCTTTTTGAGCTACAGACCTGGTGCTGGTGTTGCAGGACAACAACACACATTTTTCTCTAAGTGACGCCACCATTTTAGGAGCTGAGTGTTTGGTGGAAAGGGAGCAGTAGCCCCAGGTCTCCTGGATTTGCCTCTACTGACATGACCAAGGTAAGGGTGATGGAGTCCCTATATTCTCAGTGGCATCACACCTAAGGTAGAGCCTCTGTTCCAGGAGTGGAGGCTAGGTAGAAAAAGGGAGCCTTAACTCCTTGGCTCCACTCACTGGAAACTTAGCCCCAGCAAAAGGTTGCTGGGAAGCTAGATCTCCAACTGGGAGCTAGGGGAGAGGTATCCTTGTGGTCTTGGCTTCACCAGTTTGGAATAGAGTTTCCATCTGGCTGAACTGTAAGAAGGGAGAGAGAGAATGGGCCTTGGTTCGAAGAACTGAGATTCTAGCTTTTCTTAACAAATGTGAGTAGATTTTAGATCTCAATAAATGTTTCATTTGCTGTATGGCATTAGAGTCGAGAAACTTAAAATGGTTGTTTTGTTATTATTAATATATGTAATTTCATCAGTTTTAATGTAGGACATAGGTTCACAGAGGACCTCATGCTGTCATGCTGGAACTAGAACTCCTGCCCTGTTACTTCTTAAGGGGAATCCCACAGGCTTTACATATGTTGAAGAGAAAAACCTGAATACTGTTTCAAGTTAAAATAGAGAGGTTTATTAAGGGTTTAAAACAATTGCAGCTGGGGAACTACATTGTACATAGTACATAGAACTACATAGTACATAGTACATTGAAAATGGAGCCAGCGCAGTTTCATCATACAACATTCTTACGGGGTAAAAAGAGGAACCAAACCCTAGGGAAGGCAATTACAGGAATATCAATGAATATTTTAATAATTACACTCTGATTGGTTAGTGATTATTAATAGTATAATTAGTGATTGCAGATAGCTTCATGGGATGCTTACATCGTGGTCACAAGGTGCTTACATGTATTTTGTCTGTCTTACAAAAATACTTTGCTGGCAACAGCACTCTTCCAGAGTATGGGTATTTTGAGAGGTGCAGGTGGTCACTTGGTTAAGACCCCTCGTGGGATATGATTCCACATCCTGGTTTTTACCACCGAGGAAGACATGTTTTTCTCAAAAAACATAGCTATTAGTCTAGAAACCAGGTTATTAGATAGCGTGGTCAGCATATTTTGCCTATGTCTCACTGACTGCACTGAATATTGTCTTTTCCTGAGACACATGTAATGCTTAAGTTTTTAATTATAAATATTTTTAAATTGTCATTATATTCATCCTTGCCCCATAAAATATTTAAAATTTTATTTTTGTTTTATTTTTTAATATACCTCAGGCTTGTTACTTGTTGCTCTCCATCCTGGGACAATCTCATGATTGGTTTATTCCTAGCCCCTTGCTCCTTTTAGAATAATTTATTGTATTTCCCTCTTACTTTCCAGATCGAAACTTACGTTCCTTTCTCAAGATAAGCACCCACTTTAATATGTTTCATACATGTCCTTACCATTATCAAAGAGAAAAACATTAATAACAAACATCTTACTTTGATTAGGGTCGCTATGAGTCAGAATCGACTGAAGAGCCATGGGTTCGTTTTCTTTTCTTTTTCTTTTTTTTTTACTTTGATTTTAAGATTTTCTTGACCAGGAAACCGAATACTCATTCACTGTGAAGGAATTCCTGACCAAAAAATTAATCCTGCCAGCTGCTATTCTTTCACCCAAAGTTGCTAACTTTTTTTATTCTTTTTAGAAGCCAGGCTTACTAAATTTGAACTTCCAAAGATACGATTGGGTGAAGGGTCAGAGACCGTCTTGTGACCTGATAATCGATTGATCTCAGTAAAAGGGGGAAGGCAGGATTTAATCAATCATGTTAAGATTACCCAATGATTGGTCTTTTACATTTCTCCCTCCTTTTCTCTTTATGGAAACCCTGGTGGCTGCGGTTAAGTCCCACAGTTGCTAAGCAAAAGGTCGGCAGATCAAATCCACCAGGTGCTCCTTGGAAGTTCTATGGGGCAGTTCTACTCTGTTCTGTAGGGTCACGGTGAGTCGGAATCTACTCCATGGCACTGTGTGGTGGTGGTGTTTCTCTTTATAAGGCTCATTGTACCTAGCTTCTTCAAGCCATTTGCTTTTTCTGGAATCAAAATGGTCTCCCTATAGGCATATAGAATAACTGCTGAGAACAAACATTATGTTTTGATTATTTTTAACATCATGAACCCATTATTATAAGATATACACTGTGACATTTTGAATGAATGATTTTTATATTTTTGTTAATTATATCATGCTACCATTTGTTTCTTGCACTTTTCACTTACAACTATATTTTAATATTTATTCATATATACAAACTAGATTTTTTTTCTTTCTATACATTTACCAAGTGCTATTAGTTATTTTCCTATATAGGAACATTCAATTTTCTTCCAACTCTCTGTTACTGAAAACCTCATCACAGTACATATTTGTAAATTTGAACCCCAAGATCTTTGTGGGGCAAAGTGGGGGCTTTGACTTCTTAAATATCACTTTCCACCAGAAGTCCCAGTCATACTGCAAATTTGTCTTACATTTGGTCCAAGCTGCTGGCAAAGGTGCTGTTTGTTTTTGATCCTGAATTAGGGGAGCTCTATATTGCTTGTTTTTTGACAGTGCAGCTCATGTGGACTCTAACAGGTTTCATGTCTTACTGGGAGCATTAGAAACCCAGGCCCTGCTCATAGATTCTGTATTGCCCTGACACCTTCATCGGTGACCACAAAGTCATCTTTTGTCTCAACTCTGGCTTTCTTTTTACTCTTAATTTGGTACCTGAGGCTATCCCTTTCTTTTGAATCAGGCTTTTTCTTTAATTGTTCTAATTTATCAAACATTTCTATTTGTCGTAATGGGATAAGGGTTCACCTGGGATTGTAATGTTGCTAACAGTTCTCCAAGCATTGCTGTTCAAAATTTTACATTTATATAGTTGGCAGTTGAAAATTTTGACTAATGAGAACATATGGTGTTGTCAGTACAACAATAGCATGCTATTTAGAATAAAATCAATTATCCATCATAATTAATTGTCTATCGTTTCAAGCAGAATATGCACTACACATTATTGAGTACAATATGAAATGTGCCTCCCTCAGTTGTAAAATGTGGCGGTATTGCAGACAAGGAGAGCAACTGTCTGCAAAACAGATGATACTCATAAAAAGTAAGCATTTTACAAAGTCAGTTTTTTCTGTGATCAGGTAGATAAGAATAAATCAGGGTAAATGCTATTTTGTAGCTTGGAGGGAAAAATAATGAGATTTTTTTAATCAGTACTGCCTGTATTCTTGGCTTCTTCTTCTTCTTCTTTTTTTTTTCTTCCCTTCAGAGTGAAATTAGGATGTCAAACATCATTTCAGAAAAAAAAAAAAAATTCACGTTGTATGCCATATATCCTAATAGGTGCGTTGTTGGACTTATGATGTATTTATTAAAGTACAATTGTTGGCATATCTTTAGGAAAATGAGAGGGCAGAGGAACTGGGTAAATTTGAAAGATTGTTGCATTGTTCTGTAGCAATTTTCTGCAATTGTTTTGACAGCAATATCATTTTAATAGGTTTTGTTTTTGTCAGTAATTGCTACTAGCATGTAGAGGTATAGTAGGCAGAAATAGAAGAGAGCTAAATATGAGACTGACATGATCATGTGACTTTCAGGGCTACATCCTAAGTTGCTGAGGGAAAGAAACAAAACTAGATTTTTATGTATATGAAAATGCTTTGGGGATTCAGTATCTGAATGTTTTAATCAACTGGGAAATAAAAATTTTAGGCTTTTATTTTGATTTGCAGAATATTTTTAAAACTAAATTGAGAATATGTATCTTAAAGAAGTTCATTTAAAATAATATTAGGCCTCACAGATTCCAGATAAGCAAAGTGGCATTCAGAGTTTAGACATTTAGGGTGCTTTTTATTCAAAATGGAGACATACTAGTGCATTTGTTAAGAGCTCCTCTGCTGATCAAAAGGTCAGCAATTCGAATCCACCAGCTGCTCCTTAGAAACCTTAGGGGGCAGTTCTACTCTGTGCTGTATATAGTGTTACTATGAGTCAGAATTGGCTTGCCAGCAATGGATTTTTCATTCAAAATAAACCAGTTTTGGCCATTCAAAATAAACTCATCTTGGCCTAGAAAATACTGTTTCAAAATAGAGGAGTTTATGTTTATAATACTTCTCATAATGAAACCAAAATTAGAGAATGTTCTTGGTATACCGTGTTTAATACACTTAGAATTGTTGGGAGTTTGTGAAGTTGAATACTGTTATGGGTTGAATTTATGTGTTATAAATTCTAACCTTGGTACTTGTGGATGTCATCACATTTCAGAATAGGGTTTCTTTGTTATGTTAATGAGGATACTATCAGTGTAGAGTATGTTTTAAGTCAATCCTTTTGAGCTATAAAAAGAGCAGATTAGACACAAGGAAACACAGATGAGGGTAGATAGGTGCCATACCACATGAAGATCACCAAGGAACCTAGGAACAGAAGCTGAAAAGAGGTAAGCACCTTTCCCCAGAGCAGACAGCTAGAAATAAGCCTTCCCTGTAGAGTTGGTATGCTGAATTCAGACTTCTAACCTCCTAAACTGTGAGAAAATAAATTTCTCTTCTTTACTGTCATCCATTTGTGTTATTTTTTGGAACAACACTAAGAAGCTAAGACAAATGCTTTTTATTTTATCTCTGGTTGTGGAATTATAATAAACTTTAAAATAAAATCAGTCATTTTGTTCCTTTAAAAACTAACCCTACACAAATAATTTTCAATCACCTATGAATGGTGAGGAAACCCTGGTGGCATAGTGTTTAAGAGTTTGGCTGCTAACCAAAAGGTCAGCAGTTCAAATCTACCAGGTACTCATTGGAAACCCCATGGGGCAGTTCTACTCTGTCCTATAGGGTCTCTACGAATCAGAATTCACTCGAGGGCAACTTTTTAATTATTTATTTATTTTTTTTGGTATGAATGGTATAAAGGAAAATAATTCTTAAAATGAATTCTATAGCTTAATTATAGCAGTTTGAAGTGGGTGTGCATCTAAGTGTGTGTCAAGTATGAAACAGGATAAATTTTCAGAACACTTTCATGATTTGTTACTAAGATGCGTGGTAATGTAGAACAACGGAGTCATCAGAAACCTGGGGAGATCATATAATCTAATATGTAGCTCTGAAGCTAGTTGCTGATTCAGCCATCTTGAACTCATGTTTGGTTTTATATTGTGATCTCAAAGATTTGCAACGCAACCTCTTTTCCTCATGATAGTCAAAAAGATGTTTATTTTGGTATTTACCTAGCTGTCTTAGTCATCTAGTGCTGCTGTAACAGAAATACCACAAGTGTATGGCTTCAACAAAGAGAATTTTATTCTCTCACAGTTGAGTAGACTACAAGCCCAAATTCAGGGCGTCAGCTCTAGGGGAAAGCTTTCTATCTCTGTCAGCTCTGGAGGAAGGTCCTGTGATGCATCAGTCTTCCCTTGGTCTGGGAGCTCTCAGTGCAGGAACCTCAGGTCCAAAGGGCACGCTCTGCTCCCAGCACTGCTTTCCTGGTGGTATGAGGTCCCCAACTCTCTGATTGATTCCCTTTCCTTTTATCTCTTGTAAGATAAAAGGTGGTACAGGCCACACCCCAGGGGAACTCCCTTTACATTGGATCAGGGATGCGACCTGGCAGGGGTGTTACAATCCTACCCTAATCCTCTTTAAAATAAAATTATACAATCACAAAATGGAGGACAACCACACAATACTGGGAATCATGGCCTAACCAAGTTGATACACACATTTTTGGCAGACATAATTCAATCCATGACACTAGCTAAAATGTCTCCTCTCTCAAGTAGATTTAATTTGACTTATGCTTCTGAAGATGTGGAGCAGACACTGTCAGCTTTCATTCCACAAATGTGCAGACACACATCAAAGCAATTGAGCTTGATTTTAGCTCCTTTCTTTTCAATGGCAGTTACCTTTTTGTTCTTATTTATTATTTAGTCACCTGATTCTATTTCCTCACCCCTTACAAAAGTCAAGATCTTTCTTCATAAAAGTTTTACTGCCCCTTAAGTTTGCCATTTCTCAAAGCCGTAGAAGATTTCTTCCATAGTTTCTAAATAAATTAACCTAATGGGAAGGAGTGGATAAAATATTATAATACTAAAGTAGATTTAATTATTTAATACAAAAGTATAGCAGCCTTATTTTCCCCGATCCTATTGTGAAATTCGTTTTTAATATCTTCCACTCACTTTTGTACTGGCTTTTTTTTTTTTCTCTTAACATGATATTGCTAGCTGTTACTGAACTGTTAATGAAGTGTAAATCTCATGTCTTTTTCCATTTCTGTTGTATTAGGTTCATTTTTTTCTCTGTTATTTTATTATTTTTTGTTCAGGACTATGTGCATCACATGATCCTGCTGTTTACTTTTCTATCAAACATTCTAATGTTGCACACAAAATTAAATAGATTATATGAAGTATTGCATAGCTTAGAAAAAATACACCATTGTGTCTGGAGGAGTAAAATTTAGTTTGTAACATCAGGGCAATACATATATCAAGGACTCCAATAGCTATGTTTACATGATTTGAAGTCAAAACTATACAGAGTTATAAGTAAAAGTCTCACTCTCCCTACTTATTTCTCTTTTCATTCATCTATTCTTTATAGACATATAATCAAATATGAGTACATATTCTTATTCCCTTTTATTATGCAAAATTGTAACAGCTAATATTTCCTCAATTTTTATTACATGTCTAATACTCTTCTTAATAAATCAATACCTCAGATCTATGAGGTTTGTACTATATTATCCCCATTTATTAAGAAATAAATTGAAGCACAGAATATCTCAGTAATTTGTCCAAAATAATGCCGCCAAGTAGAAGATCTGGGTTTTGAATCCAGGAATTCTGTCTTTAGAACCTGAAATCTAAATCAATATAGTATACTGCTTAAAATAAAGAGAGATGCCTAGGCTGAAGTGTTTAAATGTAACAGTAAATCTGATGATCTAAATTCTATCAAGTCAGTGCTCAATACTAGATGGACAGTAAATTGAGAGGTGAGATATTCCTGTGTAAATGCGTCTGCATACTACTCTGGTATTTTATGAAAAGTAAATATAGTATTGTAGTTATAACACAGATTCTGGTGTCTGTCTCAGCATTTTGCAACTCTGTGAGTTTGACCATGTTACCTAACTTTTCTAAGCTTTGATTTCCTGATCTGAACAAAGGGAATAATCATAGCTTGTGCACTTTTAAGTGGTTTTTTTTTGTGTGCCCATCCATAGTGTTATTGCGGTGATTAAATGAGCTTATCTAGGTATTGTGCTTAATTCAGTGCCTGACATACCCTAAGTGCTCAGTACATGATAGCTTAATTTCTCATTTCTATTATTAACGAGACATCATACATTAAATGAATATTCTTTAGTCAATAAAGAGGGCAATTCTCTCAGGTAAAGCAGGCTACGTCACTGCTGTTAGGTTACTGAAGTGGTGGATGTGTCTGCAGAAATGTCATCTTAATTGATCAAAATATCTTATGATCTATTCACTCACATGATGGCATCTGATGGCTGTTTTAATCACATGGATATGCCTAAAATGGTAGATTAGTAAAAACACATATCATTAGGCAGAATCATACCCCTGTTTTTTACTCTTAAAGGGAAAAACAAAGTAAAATGCAAGCCGTCCAAAAGTACACCCTCTACCTCTCTTGCTACAATTCTGTTTCGACAAAGGACTGCAGAGCTATATTTGATTTTGTGTGTGTTCCACACTAATTCTGTACATGTTCTGGTTGATCATACCAACTGATTCCCTCTTTGAATTTATACCGGTTTGGACTTTGGACTGGAATTTGAGAATTACAATGAAATATTAATAATATAATGGATTCCTTACATTTGTCACCTTCGTGAGTATAGAAATGGTATCTTATTCATTTTTTTTTTTCTTTTCAACTCTGGGACGTAAACAAACAAAAAACTAGTAGCCATTACATTCATTTCGACTCGTGGTGACCCCATGTGTTTCAGAGAGAACTGAACTCCATAAAGTTTTCAATGGCTGTGACCTTTGAAAATAGATTGCCAGGTCTTTCTTCAGTAGCACCTCTGGGTGGATAGTAAAAAATAAAAATTTCTTGAATAAGTTGTTCAAAAAATTTAAAAGTACAATTTTTGAACATGTAATTGAATAATACAGTTTATAAATTCCATAAACTCTTAAAACTTTGTATGATAATCTTTGAAGGCAATTAAAAGTGAAATTCTAAAATATTATTACCTACAGTATGACCATTATAAAGTTTACTGTTTTCCATTTTATGAGAAATGGCAAAACTCACTTTATAAATTAAATGCATATGAATATGATGGCCATTTGAGTTTGTATTGTCTTAGGAGAAAGAAGTACCATAGATGGAAGAGATATGAGTGTGTTCAGGCATTTCTCCATGCCGAAATCTCATGGAAGATTATATTAGTTATAGCAATATTTATTCTTCTCCCTCTTCCTAAGTTTTACTTTTGTTGATTAAAATTTACACAATTGTTCCTAGTAGTTGTTGTTGTTGTTAGGTGCCATCAAGTTGATTCTGGCTTACAGTGACCCCATGTACAACAGAATGAAACACTGCCTAGTCCTGTGCCATCCTCACAATCGTTGTTCTCTTGAGCCCGTTGTTATAGCCACTGTGTCAATCTATCTCTTTGAGGGTCTTCTTCTTTTTTCTGACCCTCCATTTTACCAAGCATGATGTTCTCAAAGGATTGACCCCTTCCTGTTGACATGTCCAAAGTATGGGAGATGTAGCCTTGCCATCCTTCCTTCTAAGGAGCATTCTGTTTGTACTTCTTCAAGACAGGTTTGTTCATTCTTTTAACAGTCCATGGTATACTTAATATTTTTCGCTAACACCACAATACAAAGGCATCAATTCTTATTCAGTCTTCCTTATCCATTGTCCAGCTTTCAAATGCATAGGAGGCGATTGAAAACCTGATGGATTGGGTCAGGTGTACCTTAGTCTTCAAGGTGACATCTTTGCTTTTCAACACTTTAAAGAGGTCTTTTGCAACAGATTTGCCCAGTGCAATGTGTCTTTTGATTTCTTGACTACTGCTTCCATGGGTGTTGATTGCGGACCGGAGTAAAACAAAATCCTTGACAACTTCAATCTCCATTTATCATGATGTTGCTTGTTGGTCCAGTTGGGAGGATTTTTGTAGTGTTGAGGTATAATCTGTACGGAAGGCTGTAGTCTTTGATCTTTATCAGTAAGTACTTTAAGTCCTCTTCAGCTTCAGCAAGCAATGTTGTGTCATCTAAATAATGCAGGTTGTTAATGAGTCTTTCTCCAATCTTGATGCCAGTTCTTCTTCATATACTCCAGCTTCTCAGGTTATTTTCTCAGCATACAGATTGAATAGGTATGGTGAAAGGATACAACCCTGACGCACACCTTTCCTGACTTTAAATCACTCAACATCCACTTGTTTTGTTCGAATGATTGCCTCTTTATCTGTGTACACCTTTCTCATGAGCACAATTAAGTGTTCTGAAATTCCCATTCTTCTTAATGTTATCCATAACTTGTTATGATCCACACAGTCAAGTGCCTTAGCATAGTGAATACAACATATGTAAGCATCTTTCTGGTGTTCTTTGCTTTCAGCCAGGAGTCATATGACATCAGCAATGATATCCCTTGTTCTAAGTCCTCTTCTGCAGTGGCTTGAATTTCTGACAGTTTCCTGTCGATATACCGCTGCAGCCACTTTTGAATGATCTTCAGCAAAATTTTACTTGTGTGCAATTTTAATGATATTGTTTGATAATTTCAGCATTCAGTAGGATCACCTTTCTTGGAAATAGGCATAAATATGGATCTCTTCCAGTCAGTTCGCTAGTAGCTGTCTTCCAAATTTCTTGACATAGATGAGTAAACACTTCCAGTGCTGCATCCATTTGTTGAAACATCTCAACTGATGTTCCATCAATTCCTGGAGCCTTGTTTTTCACCAATCCCTTCAGTACAGCTTGAGCCTCTTCCTTCACTACTATTGGTTCTTGATCGTATGCTGCCTCCTTAAATGGTTGAATGTTGGTCATTTTTTTTTGGTACAGTGACTCTGTGTATTCCTTCCATCTTCTTTTGATGTTTCCTGTGTCATTTAACATTTTCACTGTAGAATTCTTCACTATTGCAACTTGAAATTTGAATTTTTTCTTCAGTTCTTTCAGCTTGAGAAATGTGAAGTGTGTTCTTCCCTTTTGGTTTTCTATCTTCAGCTCTTTGCACATGTCATTCTAATAGTTTGTCTTCTCCAGCCGCCCTTTGATCTTCTGTTCAGCATTTTTACTTTATCATTTCTTCCTTTTGCTTTAGCTACTCAACCTTCAAGAGCAAGTTTCAGAGTCCTTTCTGACATCCATTTGGGTGTGTTCTTTGTTTCCTGTCTTTCCTCTTTTTTTCTTCATATATGATATCCTTGATGTCATTCCACAATTGGTCTGGTCTTTGGTCGGCAGTGGGTGGGTTTGGTCATTAGTGTTCAACGTGTCAAATCTATTCTTGAGATGTTCTTTAAATTCAGAGGAGTTATACGCAAGGTCTTACTTTGGCTCCCATTGACTTGTTCTAACTTTCTTCAGTTTCAACTTGAACTTGCCTATGAGTAACTGATGTTCTATTCCACAGTCAGCCTCTGGCCTTGCTCTGACTGATGATATTGAGATTTTCATCATCTTTTTTCCGTAGATGTAGTCAATTTGATTCCTTTGTGCTTCATCTGGCATGGTCTGCACATATAGTCGCTGCTTATGTTGGTGAAAAAAGGTATTTGCAATGAAGAAGTCGTTGATTTTACAAAATTCTATGATACAACCTCTGGCATTATGTTTCTTCCTCCCCTTGCTTACAAGTGATTTTTGATGGACTATGGGGCTATAACACAATTAACTGGACTCTCTACCATATGAATATTTCTAAAAGATGACTTGGGGGCAAATTGGTGCAGGGTAGCAGTGAGAGGTGCATAAAGCCTTTTGACATGTAAGCAAGTTTCATACATCTGTGAGGAGAACAGTTGATTTATGAGGCCTGTCTTCCTGTAGTTAAAAAGAACATGCAGACCTTCTGCTGTTTAAGAAGAAACAACAATTGGCTATCTCATAAAACTTTGAGGATGTATTGAGTTAAGGCAAGGAAAAGATTAGAGAGCCATCTAGTATATATTAAGTACATAACATACGTTTATAATTAAATTATTGATATTTTTATTTGTTTGTTTCAATGACTTTAACTTTCTCAGTCTACCACTACTTCCTGGTGATCAACTGGATGTCTTGACTACCAGATTTTTGTGTGTGCTTTTGTTGTTCTCATATTGCCCATAGTATCCCTCAATTGTCTTTAGTACATATGTTGGAGATAACAAAAACTTTAGAGTCAGAGAAACCTAGAGTCAAACTTTACCACTAATTAGTTGGTGTTTGAAAAAAAGAAATAGTAATAACTTCTTTTTTATTTTGTTCAGGGAATCCAAAGATAGTTTGGCCCAACCAACTCTAGTTTTCATGAGGCTTCCAAGAGACATGTAAAGCAAGGAAAGACAAGGCAGGGATAATAATTAACATTTCTTAGAATTTTAACTACAAAAACTAATGTAAAGCTTCAGTAAACCAGGATAAATCATTTGGGTTTCTACTCCATATACCTTGTACATAGTCATGGACCAAATCTAGTTGTATGAAAAACTAACTTGAAGAAGATACATCTAAGAAAAAGGAACAAGAGAGCAAGTCAAGAAGACCCTCCTTCCCCCTACTGAGCTGAACTGGCCTAGTCTTTCAGACCTTCTCAAGGTTGAGGTACAGTTGCTTGTGATGGTTAACTTTATGTGTCAACTTCTCTAGGCTATGGTGCCCAGTTGTTTGGTTAAGCACTATTCTAGATGTTGTTATTAGCCATTACATGTGATGAAATTATACAATCAATTGACTTTAAGTAATGCAAATTACACTCCATAATGTGAATGTGGATCATGTAATCAGTCAAATGCCTTAAGAGCAAAAACAAAGGTTTCATGAGGTAGAAGGAATCCTACCTTAAGACTGTAACATAGATATTGTTGTTGTTAGGAATTACTGAGTTGATTTCAACTCATGATTGACCCCACGTGACAGAGTAGAACTTCCCCATAGGGTTTCCTAGGATGTAATCTTAATGGGAGGAGATTCCCAGATCTTTCTCCTGCAGAGCCACTGGGGGGGTGCGAACTGCCAAACTTTCAGTTAGCAACTGAGCTAGTAACCACTGAGCCACAGAAGTTCCTTTTAACATAGATATCTTGCTGGAATTTCCAGCCTCCCACCTGGCCTATGAATTTTGAACTTGCCAGCCCCTACAAATGTGTGAACTAATTCCTTAAAATAAATCTCTATATCTATATATCCTATCGGTTCTGTTTCTCTGGAGAACCCTGACTAACACTATAACTGCCATAAAAAAAAAGAATGAGCATTAAAAAACATATATATGTATGTGTGTGTGTCTATATATATATACATACATATATGTAAATATAAATGTGTATATTTATGTACATATATATATGAAATTACCATTCCCTTTCAGTGGTGTCCATTTCTATGAGGCTCCAGGCACTCCTTTCCCTCATGTTATATTCTTCTCCTTGTTATAAAACGTGTTATCAGTTCCTACTAAAACATAAGGAGACCTAATGGCACAGTTGTTAAGTGCTCGTCTGCCAACTGAAAAGTCAAGAGTTCTAACCCACCTGCTCTGTAGGAGAAAGATGTGGCAGTCTGCATCTGTAAAGATTACAGCCTTGGAAAACCTCTCAGGCAGTTCTACTCTCTCCTGTAGGGTCGTTATGAGTTGGAATATACATGATGGCAAAGGGTTTTTTTGGTTTTACTCAAACATACACAATTTAAAGTGTCGTTGTATTAGGTATTTAGATTGAATAAATCTCCAAGATTCAGACTTTTGTCATCTACTGGGAAGAGTAAGCATTTGGAGTGGGAATTGACTTGATGGCAATGGGGTTTTATAGCAACTGTCTAATACCAGAAAACCCTGGAGGTATAGTGGCTAAAAGTTTGGCTGCTAGCCAAAAGGTCAACAGTTCAAATCCACCAGGTGCTCCCTGGAAACCCTATGAGGCAGTTCTACTCTGTCCTTTAGGGTCACTATGAGTTAGAATCAACTCAATGACAATGGGTTTGGTTTGTTTTGGTCTGTCTAATACCAGGTGGATGGCTGTCAAGTACTTGAAAGGGAAGTGCATACTACAAGGGTAATTTCTTAGGTTGCTCAAAGGCACTACATGAGATCCAAGTGTACGCTGTAACGGCAGACTTCCCATGGATTTGCATGGAAGTTTCCAAGTCAAATGTAAAGCCCTGATAAGAAAAGTTCTGTGGCAGAGGTGTGACGTGGGGCTGAGCTGAAAGTGGATAAACACAGTTTTACTCATACAGAACTGGCCCTATATATCAACTGATGTGACATTATAAAATGTCAGCTCTATTTGAGGTAGATAAGCAAATTCAACCTTATTGTTGATGCCTGGGGGATTAATGATTCTACATTTTCATTTTGATTCACTTATTTTGATCCTAAATTGTGAGACTTAATCACTAGAGATAAATCTCATTTAATTTCATTACATAATTGGTTTTTGTAGAGTACATTATCCTAATAACTATACTCTAATTGGCATAAAATGAAATATTCTTGATAAGGAACATCAGGAAATAACAACAGTAATTAATAGTAATTAAATTTTGTGCAACCCATCATCCAGCACAGAGGTTGGAAATGATTTTAAAAATAGATTTATCTAGGACTTAAGCAGAGATCATAAACACTTAATACACATTGTTTTGTTAATTTATCTATCTATATATATATAGATTTATATTTTAATTCATCTAGAGTAGCTAAAACACATTAAAACTTCACGAGATAACATTTTCTCTATACTTAAAATGATTCTAAGTGAATTCAATAAGCATATTTATGTTAACAATGTTCATACTTTTGTTCATTCAGTCCAACAGGACTACCCTATGTATGGCATTGAATTGAACCCTGAGGGAGAAAGAACATATATAAGACACAGTCTAGACCTTAAGAATCATAAAATTTTATCAGGAATTCAAGTTGTGAGATAAAGACCCCTGAGAGTTAGGGAACCTGGATACAAGAGATAATGTGGTCTCTGTAGGTGGTAAGAGTGGCAACAGAGACTGAGAATGTCCTTTACATCTACTCCATGTTTCCATTTAGAGATACAGCAATAAGAATAATATTCTTGTCTCTGTTTCTCCAGTACTCCCTGTTCCTGAATCCCCTGCAAAAAAAAGTGTGACTTATATGATTAAGTTTGAGAGGTAGAATTGGGCTTGCGTGGCCGAGCTCCTCTTCTCTTCCTCATTAGAAAGTACGTAACTGCCAGGGCATATTCAGCTCTGTTCCCCCTTGCTATAAATTTTACACAGGGCAGATTCAACACCTATGGACAGCGACTTTCAGTTGCCAAGCATTTTCCATGAATAGTGAATAAAGCTATGTAATTCTGGGACTCAGTTTTAGGAAGCCCATTTGGCTATATATTTCAGCCCCGTTGTCCAACAGCTCTGTCACTTTGATCTGTGTTTCAGTTACTTATTCCTGAGTAATATACCAGCCCAAAACTCAGAGGCTTAAAACAAAAACACTTTATTATTTCTCACAAGTCTGTGGGTTGATTAGGCTCAGACAGTACTTCTGCTCCATGTGATTTAACTAAGGTCAGTCATGTAAGTGTACTCAAAGCAAGTCCAACACAAATTTCATGACCAAGCCTGAAGTCAGTGGGGGAGGGCAGTATAAATAGGTGGAACATTAAGAGCTCTTTCAATGGGGTTTACCATATAACAGTCCACCACCATCTACTTGACCGCTTTGTCTACTTCTCAGTTGGTTCTGACTCTGCATGAGCAAGATGCTTACCATTTATTAGACTCTTAAAACACAGATACTCTTTTAAAACTTGTTTCTTTCACTGACATTATTTTCCCCTTAAATCTTCTCAGTAATATTTTGTTGCTGATTCTATTGGTTGTTCCAACTTTCTCTTCTGTGTCCTATCTATGCCTGTTCCTAATTTTAATCTTATATATGTCGATATCTAGTAAGGTCTCTCTGACATTAGAAAACTATATCCAAATCATAGATGATTGTTTGTTTTTACTTCCATGGTGATTATCCTTTCCACAATAAGCAAAATTTCTTTCCAATTAATGAATAATATTTTCCACTAAGTATTTAGGAAAATTTCTTTTATTATATTCATAGCTTTTATGTTTTAAACCTGTTAATAATACATTGTTATTACACGTGAGAGATTTAAAAGAACTCTTGGTAATTTTATTAAAGTATACTCTATCAGGTTCCATGTTAGTGTAATTCTCCTGGCACACTGCTGTTACCCGGAATCACCTATAAGAACATGCATAATGCAATAATGGTGACTAACATCTTGTTTGTATCAAGAATTGTTGTTATTAGGTGCTGTCAAGTTGGTTTCCACTTATAGCAACCCTATGTGCCACAGAATAAAATACTGCCCAGTCTTGTGCCATGCTCACAATCTTTCCTATGTTTGAGCCCATTCTTGCAGCCATTTGGCATTCCATCTCATCGAAAGCCCTCTTTTTTGCTGACTTTCTACTATACAAAGCATGATGTCCTTCTCCAGGAACTGGTCCCTCATGATAGCATGTCCAAAGTACTTCAAATGAAGTCTCACCTTCCTTGCCTCTGAGGAGCATTCTGGCTGTACTTCTTCCAAGGCAGGTTTTTCGTTCTTTCGGCAGTTCATGGTATATTCAATGTTCTTTGCCAACACCACATCTCAAAGGTGTCAATTCTTCTTCAGTCTTCCTTATTCATTGTTCAGCTTTCACATGCATATGAGGCAATTGGAAACACCATGGTATAGGTCAGGCACATATTAGTCCTCAAAATGGCATCTTTGCTCTTCAACACTTTAAAGAGGTTTTTTGCAGCATATTTGCCCAATGCAATGTGTCTTTTTGATTTCTTGACTGCTGCTTCCATAGGTATTGATTGTGGATCCAGGTAAAATGAAATCCTTGGCAATTTCAATCTTTTCTCCATTTATCATGATGTTGCTTATTGCTCCACTTGTGAGGATCTTTATTTTCTTTATGAAGACTGTAATGTTTGATCTTCCTCAGAAATGCTTCAAGTCTTCTTCGCTTTCAGCGAGCAAGGTTGTATTATCTACATACTGCAGGTTGTTAATGAGTATTCTTCCAATACTGATGTCATATTTTCCTTCATACAGCCTAACTTCTCAGATTATTTACTCAACATACAGTTTGAATAAGTATGGTGAAAGGATATAACCCTGATGGATACCTTTTCTGATTTTAAACCATACACTATCTCCTTATTCTGTTCAAACAATTACCTCTTGGTCTATATACTGGTTCCGCATGAGCAAAATTAAGTGTCCTGAAATTCCCCTTTTTCTCAATGTCATCTGTAATTTGTTAATTACACACATATAGATTGCCACTTCTTCTATTTTGTTTCCCTAGCGCTCTGATAAGTGCTACAAAAGAGTCATGAATACCAGTCTGTTATCTTTTGCTTATATTTCTGTTTTTCTACTTCAATTTTGAGTATCATTGAGTAGAAAATATATCTATAATTTTTGAACCCCCAATATCTTGCTCAGTCTCAGAAGTACAGTAGACATTCCTTATGTATTTGCTTAGTAAACATTAGTCATTCACCTTGTACATTTTTTGAAGCATATATGACCAATGACTCAAAAAGAAGAACTAAGTATCATAGCAGCTATAAGAATTCCCCTCCCCACACATATATATTGTATCTTATAGACCAGAGGCCAAACTAGTACTATATACCGAATCTGTACCATGGATTTTTTTTTTAATTTTCTGATTGCAAATATTTTTAAACTGCATATATTGCTTACATTTAAAAATCATATTTTATAGTTAATATAAAAAACATTGGTTATCTGAATTTCCTTTGGAAACAGACCATTTTCCTTGCATTTCATGATATATGACCTTTTAAACAGGGCATGTATTTTCTGATTTGCTGTACTTCCCACCATTCTCTACAGACTCTTGGTCACTAAAAGTAAAATACCAGTTGATGTTTATCAGCCTGTACTCAGGTACTAAATATCCATTAAATACCAGGTCCTATTCAGCATGTGGGTTTGGAATTCCTGCTAGAGATACACCTTCTTAAGATGAAATCTGGTGCTCAGCTTTCCATTATAATAAACAAGTATTCCATTTATCTTCTTTCTTGTCAGGATTTGTATCTTTAGAAGAAAAATATTAGGAACTTTACAGTGATTTACAGGAGTGGGAGTAAGGTATAGAGATAAAGATCCATAACAATGTTTTATATTTATAATGATAAATGTAAAGATGAAATTCTTGTTTATTTCACAGCTATGGCAACACATAAGTGAATCGCATTTCCTTTTCCTAACCCAAACATCTCTTGCTAATCTCTAATTCTTGGATTACAAGATGCTAAAATGGATTCATTCAAACAATGGAATAGAGAGAAAAAATTGGCAATTTGTTAATAATATATCAAGGGAATACAATTACAATTCAGTGAATAGGTGTGTGAACTCAGGTGTCAAAATTCCAGCACTGATACAGCTTGGCTGATACGATTTAATTAATCTCTCTGTACCACAATTTGTCTCTAAAGTTAGGAATATAATAATGCTTACTTATTAGTGTTTTTAAGGATGAATGAGATAGAACATGTAGAGCACTTAGAAAAATGCCAGGTATATCAGAAGGACTACATACTAGCTGCTGAATATATATGCATACATACATATATATACACACATATGTAAAGATGAAATTCATATATATATATGAAAGTTGGCAAATTATAGGTAACAGTGAATGTTCTGTTTTATGATCAACTCTTCTTAACAGATGTATTAAGAAAGAGAAATTTGAAATAATAAATCCTCAAAATGAATAAACCAGATGACAAGTGTTTGACCATTATTAGGCTAACGCCAATGCAGCTACTAGACGTTCAAAAACAAGATTCAGAGTCTCTTCTGACATCCATTTTGGTGTTTTCTTTCTTTCCTGTATTTCTAATGACCTCTTGCTTTATTCACGTATGATGTCTTGATGTCATTCCACAGCTCATCTAGTCTTTGGTCATTAGCTTTCAACACATCATATCTATTCTTGAGATGGTCTTTATATTCAGGTGGGGTATACTCAAGGTCATACTTTGGCTCTCATGGACTTGTTCTAATTTTCTTCAGTTTCAACTTGAACAGTTCAACTTGATGGTCTTTTCTGTAGTTGGCCCCTGGGCTTGTTCTGACTGATGATATTGAGCTTTTCCATCGTCTCTTCTCACAGATGTAGTCGATTTGATTTCAGTGTATTTCATCTGGTGAGGTCCATGTGTATAGCCACCGTTTATGTTGGTGAAAAAAGGTATTTGCAATGAAGAATTTGTTGATCTTGCAAAATGCATCCATGCAATCTCCAGCGTTGTTTCTATCACCAAGGTGATATTTTCCAACTACCCATCCTTTTTTGTTTCCAACTTTTGCATTCCACTTTCCAGTAATTATCAATCTATCCTGATTGCATGTTTGATCAGACTGCAGAAGTTGGTAAAAAAAATTCGATTTCTTCATATTTGGCCTTAGTGGTTGGTGGATAAATTTAAATAATAGTCATATTAACTGGCCTTTCTTCTAGGCATGTGGATATTATCCTATCACTGGCATCGTTGTACTTCAGAATGGATCTTGAAATGTTCTTTTTGACGATGAATGCAACACCATTCCTGTTTTCAAGTTGTCATTCCTGGAATAGTAGACCATATGAATCTCCAATTCAGAATGGCCAAAACCAGTCCATTTGAGCTCACTAAATTAATGCCTAGGATATCAATGTTTATACATTCCATTTCATTTTTAATGACTTCCAATTTTCCTTGATTCATACTTCCTACATTCCACGTTCCAATTATTAGTGTATGTTTGCAGCTGTTTCTTCCCATACTGAGTTGTGCCACATCAGCAAATGATGGCTCCAGAAGCTTGACTCTATCCATATCATTAAGGTTGACTCTATTTTGAAGAGGCAGCTCTTCCCCAGTAGCCTTTTGAGTGCCTTCAAACCTGAGGGGCTCATGTTCCGGCACTATATCAAACAAAGTTCCACTGCTATTTTTAAGGTTTTCACTGGCTAAATCTTTTCAGAAGTAGACCACACGGGTCCTTCCTATTCTGTCTTAGTCTCAAAGCTCAGCTGAAACCCATCTGCCATGGGTGGAACAGACTCTGAAATTTGTTCTTGAACATCAAGTAGCTAAAATGAAAGGAAGAAATGATGAAGTAAAGGAGATGGAAAACCAAAAGGGAAGAACATGCTCGATGTTCCTCAGGCTGAAAGAGCTGAAGAAAAAAATTTTTTTTTTTTTTACTTGCAATATTGAATGATTTTATGGGGAAATATTGAACAACTCAGAAAGTATGAAAAGAAGATGGAAGAAATACACAGAGTCACCATACCAAAAAGAATAGGTCAATGTTCAACTATTTGAGGAGATACCATATAAGCAGGAACCAATGTTACTGAAGGAAGAAGTTTAAGCTACACTGAAGGCATTGGTGAAAAACAAGGCTCCATGAATTCACAGAATACCAATTGAGATGTTTCAACAAATAGATGCAGCTCTGGAAGTACTTACTCATCTATGCCAAGAAATTTGGAAGACAGCTACTTGGCCAACTGACTGGAAGAGATCTATATTTATGCCTACTCCCAAGAAAGGTGATCCCACTGAATGTGGAAATTACTGAACAATATCATTAACATCACATGCAATAAAAGTTTTACTGAAGATCATTCAAAAGCTGTTGCAGCAGTACATTGACCGGGAATTGCCAGAAATTCAAGCTGGATTCAGAGGAGGATGTGGAACCAGGGATATCATTGCTGATGTCAGATGAGTCCTGGCTGAAAGCAGAGAATACCAGAAAGATATTGACCTGTGTTTTATTGGCTGCAAAGGCATTTAACTGTGCAGATCATAAGAAATTTTGGGTAACATTGTGAAGAATGGGAATTCCAGAACACTTAATTGTGCTCATGAGGAACCTGTACATAGATCAAGAGGCAGCCATTTGAACAAAAGAAGGGGATACTGCATGGTTTAAAGTCAGGAAAGGTATGCCACAGGGTTGTATCCCTTCACCATACCTATTCAATCTATATGCTGAGCAAATAATCTGAGAAGCTGGACTCTATGAAGAAGAATGGAGCATCAGGATTGGAGGAAGACTCGTTAACAACCTACATTATGCAGATGACACAACCTTCCTTGCTGAAAGCAAAGAGGACTTGAAGCACTTATTGAAGATCAAAGACCACAGCCTTCAGTATGGATTACACCTCAACTTAAATAAAGGAAAAACCTTCACAACTGGACCGATAAGCAACATCATAATAAAGAGAGAAAAGATTAATGTTGTCAAGGATTTCATTTTTCTTGGATATACAATCCAAACCCACAGAAGCAGCAGTCAAGAAATGAAAAGACATTGCATTGGGCAAATCTGCTTGCTGTAAAAGACCTCTTTAAAGTGTTGTAAAGCAAAGATGTCACCTTGAAGACTTAGGTGTCCCTGACCCAAACCATGAAGTTTTTAATCACCTCCTATGCATGTTTTTTTTTTTATGCATGGGAATACTGGATGATGAATAAGGAAGACCAAATTAGAATTGATACCTTTGAATTGTGGTGTTGGAAAGAATACTGAATAAACCATGGACTGCCAAAAAAACGAACAAACCTTTCTTGGAAGAAGTACAACCAAAATGCTCCTTAGAAGCAAGCGTAACAAGACTATGTCTTACATACTTTGGACATATTGTCAATAGGGATCAGTCCCTGGAGAAGGATATCCTGCTTGGCAATGTAGAGGGTCAGTGAAAAAGAGGAAGACCCTCAATGAGATGGATTGACACAATGGCTGCAGCAATGGGCTTAAGCATAACAACAATTGTGAGAATGGCACAGGACCAAGTAGTGTTTTGTTCTGTTGTCCACAGGGTCTTTATGAGTCGGAATTGACTGGATGGCACCTAACAACAACAACAATGCTGCAGAATTGATTGGTGGTTAATTTATATTATTTATACACAATTGGATTTAAGGGTAAAATGGATGTATTTTTTTATTTATCAAAAAGAAGATATTTCAATGAACTTCTTAATTCTCAAATATCACCTGGTAAAAAAAAAGAGTTCAGAAATTCACTTGTCAGAAGGGTTTATTCCAGTTGCTTTCCAATCTACATACCTGTACGAATGTGTTTAAGGCATGATTTTCCTGGAATGTTACAAAAGTTGCAGATATAATCATCAAAATATCAGCTAATGCTTTCTATAAATTATCTTCTTAGCTTACTGTGAGAGGAGCTTTATGAATCTTCCTGACCTTACCCAGGAAAAGGGATCTAGGCTGTGTTACCTGGAAATTTCTGTCATTGCTTGGAATTATTTTTTTCTTTACATTGTTTAGTGTTTTCCATTGTTCAGTTTTCCTTAGTATGAAAATCTGAGGTGAAGAGTAATTTCATTTCAACTTGGGCAGAAGTTAGAAATATGCTACTTAATCTAATAGTCTATATGCCGCTCCAGATATAAACTGAGAGGCTGAGAGGAGTAAAGAAAGGAGTTGACAAAGTGTATGTCAAGTGATTTGACTGAGGGTGAAGGCCACTCTGAAACAGGACAGCATACATTTTCTGTTACCTGCTTTTGTGATTGTTTCCAGATGTGCTCAGAGATTATATTTAGTTAAAACTAATTTCTGTTGGTAATTTAGAAATATGATGGTCCTGTTTTGAAAATTTTACATAAACCAAGAATTTTATCAGTGAAACATTGTGTTTTCTTTCTAAAAATGTTATAGAACTTATGCCACTTACGAATACTGTTTAAAAATTAGGTGTCATAATTTTTGGTTCAAAGCAGGGCTTTTGAGAATGAACAGAGGCATTATTAATAATTGTGCCAGGAAAATTGGCATAAAGCAGACTATTCTGAGCAAACTATTTTCTCTTTCAAATAACTTCCTTTGATCAACTCTTAAGACTTGTGAAATAATTCTGAAGAATTGCTTATATAAGTCTCAGTTTAAATGAGGTTCCATCTAAAGGAAAACTGCAAAGAAACAGCAAAGTACCTGTGGTGGTTTTAAAGTGATCATGAGGGCGAGAGTAATCTTCCCCTCTCACCAAGAAAGGCATTGTTACAAGTGTCAAGCCTGGACCTTACAATTGATCTCGATCTTGATTCACACAAGATAACCTCTCATCACAGTGTCCTGCAATAATTGATCTGCACCTAATACAAGTTCATCCTTCCTTACTTACTCACTTGTCAAATGTATCTTCCCCCAGCTTTCCAGATTGCTCATCAGTAGGTAAACACCTGGCAATGCAGTCAGGCTCTATATGATTAGTATATCTGATAATTCACTCTACGCTCAGATTCTGTGGCCTTCTGAAATGTTATTTTAGGTGACTTGACAGAATTTTGGGCCAATTTATTATCTTTCCTGAGAAAATTTTTACATTTACATATTCTTTTTCTGTGGAAACCCTGTTATGTGTCTCTGACTTAAAAATATTTTACCAGACACTTGTGAGATAGTGGTGTGGATAAAATTCTGTATCCAAGAAACAAAAAATCAACAGAAACTCATCCTTGCTATGATTTCTCCTCAGAAGGATTCCTTGATATTAATGTGCTTAGGAATCTTGTGACTCTATTTCCAAAAATGCCCTTTCCGACGTTATCAGGTGGGGTCCAAGGACTTAGACACTTTACAATTTCTCAGGTGCTTTTGGTGTAGATGTACCACGGGCTTTGTGAAATTTGTAACACTGTTCTGTGACCGACGTTAGAAAATAAGAAAGGCATACAGGGGTAAGCATCTTAGGAGATATTACACTATCATTTCTTAACAACAATCGCTTAATTTTCTAAGCAAGGGAGAATTTAGTTCACTCATTCACTCAGTACATGCTTACTGAGTATTACGCTGGACACTGGGGATGAAATCGTTCTCAAAAACGACAGGTTTCTCCTCAAGAGTCTAAAGGGACAGACATCTCAGGCCAGATGAGCCAGCTTCTGTTGGAACATAGTGGTATGGAAATACATAGAAATACTCTTAACCCAGAAAGAGATTCAGGGACTTCTTCTCAGAGGAATTCTAAACTAAGAACCAAAGATTTAGTAGGACTTACCTGGATGCCTGCTTGGTGCAAATGCTTAAGTGCTCAACTACTAACCTTAAAGACTGGAGTTTCTAGCCCTGCCCCCAGAGACATTTTAGAAGAAAGGCCTGGCTATCTGCCTCTGAAAGGTCACAGCCTCGAAAACCCTGTGCAGTACAGTTCTGCTGTGCAACACACAACATCTCAGCCTAACAGCAACTGTGGTTTTTTTTTTGTTTGTTTTTTGGTTATTTTTTGTTTTGTTTTTTGGATACCTAGTTATAAAAAGAAGGAGGAGGGGAACATTCAGGTGATATAAGTCAGTTTGGGAAACTGAATAAATGGGCTTCCTAAAACACAAGGTTTTTTGGTGGGTGTCTTAGTTATTTTGTGCTGCAATAACAGAAATATCACAAGTGGATGGCTTTAAAAAACAGAATTTTATTCTCTCACAGTCTAGGAGGCTAGGAGCCCAAATTCAGTGTGCCAGCTCCAGGGGCAGCCTTTCTTTCTCTGTTGGCTCTGGGGGAAGGTCATTGTCATCAATTTTCCCCTAGTCTAGGGGTTTCTCAGTGCAGGGACACCAAGTCCAAGGAATGTGCTCCCCTCCTTGTTCTTCATTCTTTGTGGTATGAGATTCCTCTGTCTTTCTACTCACTTATATCTCAAAAAAGACTGACTCAAGATACAACCTAATCTTGTAGACTGAGTCCTGCCTCATTAACATAACTGTCTCTAATCCTGCCTCATTCACATCACAGAGGTAGGATTTACAACTCATAGCAAAATCATATCAGATGACAAAATGGTGGACAATTGCCCAATACTGAGAATCATGGCCTAGACAAGTGGCCACATATTTTGGGGGGACACACAATTCAATCTGTAACATTTTGGCTCCCCAAAAGTCATGTATTTGCCACATGTAAAACACATTTTCCCCATCATATCATAGCAAAAGTTATAATTCAACTCCAAGTCCAAAATCCAAATTTTCCTCTTCATTTGTGAAATCTAGAATACAAGTTATCTCCTTCCAAAGTATAATGGTGGAACTGCACAAACTAGACATTTCCATTACAAATGGGAGAAATTGGAGGGAAAGAAGGGATGACAGACACCAAGCAAGTCAGCAGAACACACTACGTTAGTTCTCAAACCCTGAAAATAATCATCCATTCTGTTAGAACATTTAGGCTACAGCCCTGCCTTCCAGACTCTGGGTGCTGACCAAACTCTCCAGATTCTGGGTGGAGGCCCCTTGGCCCTGGGCTTCAGCTCCACCTTCCCAGCTATCTTGACTGACAAGTCTGCTCCCTCACATTTGGGTGGCCCCATTCTCCTAGTCCATCTGAGTGGTAACCCTATCTTTCAGCCCCAGCAGGCCCTGTTCTTCTGTACCTTGGGCATAGAAGCCCCACCCCCTCAGCTCTGGGCAGAGGGATCTGGCCCCATCCCATTGACACTCGTGAATGGCAGCCACACTCTAGAACTGAGCTAGTGAAGACCCAACTCTTTAAAACCTAGAAGGCTGTGGCCCCATCCTTTGAAACTCCAAAGGCTATGGAGGCCATGGCTCCAACCTTTAAGACCCCAAAAACATAGCCCTACCCTTTGAAATTGAGGCAGCTCTGCTTCCTGTGTTCCTCATCTCTTCAGCTCCTGTTACCTGGTTCTTTGTCTTCTTGGTCCCTTGGGCCTTGCTGCCCACATCTGTCCTGATGAGGCAAGTGTTCTAAAGCTCTTTAGCTCCACCAGTAAGTGTCTGGATGCACCCCACTCCACCAGTATACTTCAGCTAGAAGGCATTCAGCTCTTTTGTTCCATGGGTCGGCAAGCCTAGCTCCACTGATAAGTGCCTGGAGGCACTCCACTCCAGTAGTAAGCCTCCTGTACAAAGGCACTCAGCTCCATGGATTAACTCCACTGCTGTCTCACACTCGTGTCCTGCTGCCATTCCTCTGCTGCTGCTTCTTGCTGTCTGCATCATCTACAGTGTTATGGCTTTCCTCATTTCCTTCTGAGCCCTCATCATAATTGTCTTTGATGTCCATAATTCTGCCAACAGTATCTTCAAGGCAATGTAGGCTTTTACTAATAGGCACTATTAAACTCTTCCAGCTTCCACCCATTACTGAATTCCAAAACTGGTTGCCCATTTAGTGACATGTTAAAGCAGGACTCAACTCTTGGTCTTAGTTATCTAGTGCTGCTGTTACAGAAAAAGCACAGGCAGATGGCTTTAACAAGGAAGAAGAGAGGCGAAATGTTCTTTGATATAAGCCAGTTTGGGAAATTGAATAAATAGGCTTCCAAATTCAGGGTGCCAGCTCCAGAGGAAGGCGTTCTCTCTCTGGAGGAAGGTCCTTGTCATCAATCTTCCACTGGATTTGTAGCTTCTCAGTGCAGGGACCCAAGGTCCAAAGAACACACTCCCCTCCTGATTCTTCATTCTCAGTGGTATGAGGCCCCTCTGACTGTCTGCTTGCTTCTCTCTTTTATATCTCAAAAGAGATTGACTCAAGATACAAACTAATCTTGTAGATTGAGTTCTGCCTCATTAATGTAACTGTCTCTAATAGTACCTCATTCACTTCATAGGGGTAGGATTTATAACACATAGGAAAGTCACCTTGCATGATGAAATGGTGGACAATCACCCAATATTTGGAATCACGGCCTAGACAAGTTGACATACTTTTTTGGGGGACACAATTCAATCCATAACAAAGTGGAAAGAGGAGTGGTGTTAAGCGATGAAATTGGCATGGTAGGATTTCATCAGATCATGTGAAAGATATCACAATGTCACAGAATTTGTATTTAATAATAATTCTTATGCTCACCAGATGGAATACACAGGAATAAAATTGGCTACATCTGTGGAGAGAGATGACAGACAAGTGCAATATGATCATTCGGAAGAAGACCAATGGAACCATCAATTTCTCATATGCAAGTTCAAGTTAAAGCTGAAGAAAATGAGAACAAGTACAAGACAGCCAAAGTATGATCTCGAGTATATTCCACCTGAGTTTAGAGACCATCTCAAGAACAGATTTGGCTCATTAAAAACTAATGATCAGAAGGGGGCGGAGCCAAGATGGCAGACTAGGCAGACGCTACCTCGGATCCCTCTTACAACAAAGACACGGAAAAACAAGTGAATCGATCACATACATAACAATCTACGAACCCTGAACAACAAACACAGATTTAGAGATGGAGAATGCGGGGAAGCAGCGATTGTTTCCAGAGCCTGGAGCCAGCGTACCAGTCAGGTACGGCACAAGCACAGAGAGCTGCTCCACCTCCCTGAACAAACCCCGGGAGGGGGACCAGCCGGTTCCGTGGGCGGCGTGGGATGCAGCTGGTAGGAGAAGTCCCCGGGAGGCAGTGACTGGACTTGGAGCAGGAAGACCAGCGTCCCAACCGGGGAACTGTCTCGACAGGATTTGGACTGGATGCAGTGGATTTTCTGGAAAAACTAGTTCCCCAGTGATGGCTCGGAGACAACAATCCATATCAAACCACTTAAAGAAGCAGACCATGACAGCTTCTCCAACCCCCCAACCAAAAGAATCAAAATCTTTCCCAAATGAAGATACAATCCTGGAATTATCAGATACAGAATATAAAAAACTAATTTACAGAATGCTTAAAGATATCACAAATGAAACTAGGATAACTGCAGAAAAAGCCAAGGAACACACCGATAAAACTGTTGAAGAACTCAAAAAGATTATTCAAGAAAATACTGGAAAAATTAGTAAGTTGCAAGAATCCATAGAGAGACAACATGTAGAAATCCAAAAGATTAACAATAAAATTACAGAATTAGACAACGCAATAGGAAGTCAGAGGAGCAGACTTAAGCAATTAGAATGCAGACTGGGACATCTGGAGGACCAGGGAATCAACACCAACATAGCTGAAAAAAAATCAGATAAAAGAATTAAAAAAAATGAAGAAACCCTAAGAATTATGTGGGACTCTATCAAGAAGGATAACCTGCGGATGACTGGAGTCCCAGAACAGGGAGGGGGGACAGAAAACACAGAGAAAATAGTTGAAGAACTACTGACAGAAAACTTCCCTGACATCATGAAAGACGAAAGGATATCTATCCAAGATGCTCATCGAACCCCATTTAAGATTGATCCAAAAACAAAAACACCAAGCCATATTATCTTCAAACTCACCAAAACCAAAGATAAAGAGAAAATTTTAAAAGCAGCCAGGGAGAAAAGAAAGGTTTCCTTCAAGGGAGAAACAATAAGAATAAGTTCAGACTACTCAGCAGAAACCATGCAGGCAAGAAGGGAATGGGACGACATATACAGAACACTGAAGCAGAAAAACTGTCAGCCAAGGATCATATATCCAGCAAAACTCTCTCTGAAATATGAAGGCGAAATTAAGATATTTACAGACAAACACAAGTTTAGAGAATTTGCAAAAACCAAACCAAAGCTACAAGAAATACTAAAGGATATTGTTTGGTCAGAGAACCAATAATATCAGATATCAGCACAACACAAGGTCACAAAACAGAACGTCCTGATATCAACTCAAATAGGGAAATCACAAAAACAAACAAATTAAGATTAATTAAAAAAAAAATACACATAACAGGGAATCATGGAAGTCAACAGGTAAAAGATCACAATAATCAAAAAGAGGGACTAAATACAGGAGGCATAGAACTGCCATATGGAGAGTGATACAAGGCGATATAGAACAATACGAGTTAGGTTTTTACTTAGAAAAATAGGGGTAAATAATAAGGTAACCACAAAAAGGTATAACAACTCTATAATTCAAGATAAAAGCCAAGAAAAACGTAACGACTCAACAAACATAAAGTCAAACACTACGAAAATGAGGATCTCACAATTTACTAAGAAAAACGCCTCAGCACAAAAAAGTCTGCGGAAAAATGAAATTGTCAACAACACACATAAAAAGGCATCAAAATGACAGCACTAAAAACTTATTTATCTATAATTACTCTGAATGTAAATAGACTAAATGCACCAATAAAGAGACAAGGAGTCACAGACTGGATAAAGAAACACGATCCATCTATATGCTGCCTACAAGAGACACACCTTAGACTTAGAGACACAAACCAACTAAAACTCAAAGGATGGAAAAAAGTATATCAAGCAAACAATAAGCAAAAAAGAAGAGGAGTAGCAATATCAATTTCTGACAAAATAGACTTTAGACTTAAATCCACCACAAAGGATAAAGAAGGACACTATATAATGATAAAAGGGACAATTGATCAGGAAGACATAACCATATTAAATATTTATGCACCCAATGACAGGGCTGCAAGATACATAAATCAAATTTTAACAGAATTGAAAAGCGAGATAGATACCTCCACAATTATAGTAGGAGACTTCAACACACCACTTTCGGAGAAGGACAGGACATCCAATAAGAAGTTCAACAGAGACACGGAAGATCTAATTACAACAATCAACCAACTTGACCTCATTGACTTATACAGAACTCTCCACCCAACTGCTGCAAAGTATACTTTTTTTTCTAGCACACATGGAACATTCTCTAGAATAGACCACATATTAGTTCATAAAACAAACCTTTGCAGAGTCCAAAACATTGAAATATTACAAAGCATCTTCTCAGACCACAAGGCAATAAAACTAGAGATCAATAAGAGAAAAACTAGGGAAAAGAAATCAAATACTTGGAAAATGAACAACACCCTTCTGAAAAAAGACTGGGTTATAGAAGACATTAAGGAGGGAATAAAGAAATTCATAGAAAGCAATGAGAATGAAAATACTTCCTATCAAAACCTCTGGGACACAGCAAAAGCAGTGCTCAGAGGCCAATTTATATCGATAAATGCACACATACAAAAAGAATAAAGAGCCAAAATCAGAGAACTGTCCCTACAACTTGAACAAATAGAAAGTGAGCAACAAAAGAATCCATCAGGCACCAGAAGAAAACAAATAATAAAAATTAGAGCTGAACTAGAGAACAGAAAAACAATTGAAAGAATTAACAAAGCCAAAAGCTGGTTCTTTGAAAAAATTAACAAAATTGATAAACCATTGGCTAGACTGACTAAAGAAATACAGGAAAGGAAACAAATAACCCGCATAAGAAATGAGAAGGACCACATCACAACAGAACCAAATGAAATTAAAAGAATCATTTCAGATTATTATGAAAAATTGTACTGTAACAAATTTGAAAACCTAGAAGAAATGGATGAATTCCTGGAAAAACACTACCTACCTAAACTAACACATTCAGAAGTAGAACAACTAAATAGACCCATAACAAAAAAAGAGATTGAAACGGTAATCAAAAAACTCCCAACAAAAAAAAGCCCTGGCCCGGATGGCTTCACTGCAGAGTTCTACCAAACTTTCAGAGAAGAGTTAACACCACTACTACTAAAGGTATTCCAAAGCATAGAGAATGACGGAATACTACCCAACTCATTCTATGAAGCCACCATCTCCCTGATACCAAAAGCAGGTAAAGACATTACAAAAAAAGAAAATTATAGACCTATATCCCTCATGAACATTGATGCAAAAATCCTCAACAAAATTCTAGCCAATAGAATCCAACAACACATCAAAAAAATAATTCACCCTGATCAAGTGGGATTTATACCAGGTATGCAAGGCTGGTTTAATATCAGAAAAAGCATTAATGTAATCCACCACATAAATAAAACAAAAGACAAAAACCACATGATCTTATCAATTGATGCAGAAAAGGCATTTGACAAAGTCCAACACCCATTTATGATAAAAACTCTCACCAAAATAGGAATTGAAGGAAAATTCCTCAACATAATAAAGGGCATCTATTATGCAAAGCCAACAGCCAATATCACTCTAAATGGAGAGAACCTGAAAGCATTTCCCTTGAGAACGGGAACCAGACAAGGATGCCCTTTATCACCGCTCGTATTCAACATCGTGCTAGAAGTCCTAGCCAGGGCAATTAGGCTAGACAAAGAAATAAAAGGTATCCGGATTGGCAAGGAAGAAGTAAAGTTATCAGTATTTGCAGATGACATGATTATATACACAGAAAACCCTAAGGAATCCTTCAGAAAACTACTGAAACTAATAGAAGAGTTTGGCAGAGTCTCAGGTTATAAAATAAACATACAAAAATCACTTGGATTCCTCTACATCAACAAAAAGAACACCAAAGAGGAAATAATCAAATCAATACCATTCACAGTAGCCCCCAAGAAGATAAGATACTTAGGAATAAATCTTACCAAGGATGTAAAAGACCTATACAAAGAAAACTACAAAGCTCTACTACAAGAAATTCAAAAGGACATACTTAAGTGGAAAAACATACCTTGCTCATGGATAGGAAGACTTAACATAGTAAAAATGTCTATTCTACCAAAAGCTATCTATACATTTAACGCACTTCCGATCCAAATTCCAATGTCATATTTTAAGGGGATAGAGAAACAAATCACCAATTTCATATGGAAGGAAAAGAAGCCCCGGATAAGCAAAGCACTACTGAAAAAGAAGAAGAAAGTGGGAGGCCTCACTTTACCTGACTTCAGAACCTATTACACAGCCACAGTAGTCAAAACAGCCTGGTACTGGTACAACGACAGGCACATAGACCAATGGAACAGAATTGAGAACCCGGACATAGATCCATCCACATATGAGCAGCTAATATTTGACAAAGGACCAGTGTCAATTAATTGGGGAAAAGATAGCCTTTTTAACAAATGGTGCTGGCATAACTGGATATCCATTTGCAAAGAAATGAAACAGGACCCATACCTCACACCATGCACAAAAACTAACTCCAAGTGGATCAAAGACCTAAACATAAAGACTAAAACGATAAAGATCATGGAAGAAAAAATTGGGACAACCCTAGGAGCCCTAATACAAGGTATAAACAGAATACAAAATATTACCAAAAATGATGAAGAGAAACCCGATAACTGGGAGCTCCTAAACATCAAACACCTATTCTCATCTAAAGACTTCACCAAAAGAGTAAAAAGACCACCTACAGACTGGGAAAGAATTTTCAGCTATGACATCTCCGACCAGCACCTGATCTCTAAAATCTACATGATTCTGTCAAAACTCAACGACAAAAAGACAAACAACCCAATCAAGAAGTGGGCAAAGGATATGAGCACACATTTCACTAAAGAAGATATTCAGGCAGCCAACAGATCCATGAGAAAATGCTCTCGATCATTAGCCATTAGAGAAATGCAAATTAAAACTACGATGAGATTCCATCTCACTCCAACAAGGCTGGCATTAATCCAAAAAACACAAAATAATAAATGATGGAGAGGCTGCGGAGAGATTGGAACTCTCATACACTGCTGGTGGGAATGTAAAATGGTACAACCACTTTGGAAATCTATCTGGCGTTATCTTAAACAGTTAGAAATAGAACTACCATACAACCCAGAAATCCCACTCCTAGGAATATACCCTAGAGATACAAGAGCCTTCATACAAACAGATATATGCACACCCATGTTTATTGCAGCTCTGTTTACAATAGCAAAACCTGGAAGCAACCAAGGTGTCCATCAACGGATGAATGGGTAAATAAATTGTGGTATATTCACACAATGTAATACTACGCATCGATAAAGAACAGTGACGAATCTATGAAACATTTCATAACATGGAGGAACCTGGAAGGCATTATGCTGAGCGAAATTAGTCAGAGGCAAAAGGACAAATATTGTATAAGACCACTATTATAAGATCTTGAGAAATAGTAAACCTGAGAAAAACACATACTTTTGTGGTTACGAGGGGGGGAGGGAAGGAGGGTGGGAGAGGGTTTTTTATTGATTAATCAGTAGATAAGAACTGCTTTAGGTGAAGGGAAAGACAACACTCAATACATGGAAGGTCAGCTCAATTGGACTGGACCAAAAGTAGAGAAGTTTCCGGGATAAAATGAATGCTTCAAAGGTCAGCGGAGCAAGCGCGGGGGTCTGGGGAACATGGTTTGCAGGGACTTCTAAGTCAATTGGCAAAATAATTCTATAATGAAATCATTCTGCATCCCACTTTGAAATGTGGCGTCTGGGGTCTTAAATGCTAACAAGCGGCTATCTAAGATGCATCAATTGGTCTCAACCCACCTGGAGCAAAGGAAAATGAAGAACACCAAGGCCACACGACAACTAAGAGCCCAAGAGACAGAAAGGGCCACATGAACCAGAGACCTACATCATCCTGAGACCAGAAGAACTAGTTGGTGCCCGGCCACAATCGATGACTGCCCTGACAGGGAGCACAACAGAGGACCCCTGAGGGAGCAGGAGATCAGTGGGATACAGACCCCAAATTCTCATAAAAAGACCAAACTTAATGGTCGGACTGAGACTAGAAGAATCCCGGCGACCATGGTCCCCAGACCTTCTGTTGGCCCAGGACAGGAACCATCCCTGAAGACAACTCATCAGACATGAAAGGGACTGGTCAGCGGGTGGGAGAGAGACGCTGATGAAGAGTGAGCTAATTATATCAGGTGGACACTTGAGATTGTGTTGGCATCTCTTGTCTGGAGGGGGGATGGGAGGATAGAGAGAGAGGGAAGCTGGCAAAATTGTCAAGAAAGGAGAGACTGAAAGGGCTGACTCAAGAGGGGGAGAGCAAGTGGGAGGAGGGAGTGAGATGTATGTAAACTTATATGTGACAGACTGATTGGATTTGTAAACGTTCACTTGAAGCTTAATAAAAGTTATTTAAAAAAAAAAAAAACTAATGATCAAGGACCAGATGAATTCTGGAATGACATCAAGGACATCATACACAAAGAAAGCAAAAGTCATTAAAAACACTGGAGAGAAAGACAAGACCACAATGAGTGTTAGAAGGGAGTCCGAAAAGTCCTCTTGAATGTAGAGTAGCTAAAGCGAAAGGAAGATATGGTGAAGTAAAAGAGCTGAACAGAAGATTTCAAAGGGCAGCTCAAGAAAACAAAGGAAAGTATTATAATGAAATGTGCAAAGACCTGGACGTAGAAAACCAAAAAGGAAGAACATTCTCAGCATTTCTTAGGCGGAAAGGCCTGAAAAGAAAATTCAAGTCTTGAGTTTCAGTAATGAAGGATTCTACAGGGAAAGTATTAAACAATGAAAGAAGCATCAAAAGAAGATGGAAAGAATACACAGAATCACTGTACCACAGAGAATTGACATCCAATCATTTTAGGAGGTAGCATATGATGAAGAACTGATGATACTGAAGGAAGACGTCCAAGCTGTCCTGAAGGCATTGACAAAGAACAAAGCTTCAGGGATTGACAGAATACAATTGAGATATTTTGACAAAGTGATGCAGTGCTGGAAGCACTCACTCATATATGCCAAGAAATTTGAAAGACAGTTACCTGTCCAACCAACTGGAAAAGAGCAGCATTTGTGCCTATTCCAAAGAAAGTTGATCCAACAGATGATGAAATTATCAAAAAAAAATCATTAACCTCACACACAGGTAAAATTTTGCTGATGATGATTCAAAAGCGGTTACAGCAGTACATCAACAGGGAACTGTCAGAAATTCAAGCCAGCTTCAGAAGGTGTGGAACAAGGACAGCATTGCTGATGTCAGAGGAATCATGGCTGAATGCAGAGAATGCCAGAAAGATGTTTACCTTTGTTTTATTGACTATGCAAAGCCTTTAGGTTGTGTGGTTTATAACAAACAATAAATAACATTACAAAGAATGGGAATTCCAGAACACTTAATTGTGCTCATGGGGAATCTGTACATATACTAAGAGGCAGTCTTTCAAACAGAACAAGGGGATACTGCGTGGTTTAAAGTCAGGAAAGTTGTACATAGGTGTGTATTATTTCACCATACTTATTCAATCTGTATGTTAAGCAAATAGTCTGAGAGGCTGGACGATATGAAGAAGAATGGGGCATCACATTTGGAGGAAGACTCATTAACAACTTGCAATATACAGATGACTCCATCTTGCTTGCTGAAAGTGAAGAGGACTTGAAGCACTTACTGATGGAGATCAAAGACTACAGCCTTCAGTATGGGTTATACCTCAACATAAAGAAATCAAAAATCCTCACAACTGGACCAATAAGCAACATTGTGATAAAAAGAGAAAATATTGAAGTTGTGTATGATTTCATTTTCCTTGGATCTACAATAAATACCCATGGAAGCAGTAATGAAGAAATCAAATGACGTATTGCATTGGTCAAATCTACTGCAAAGGAGCTCTTTGAAGTGTTAAAAAGCAAAGACGTCACTTCAAGGACTGAGGTGGGCCTGACTCAAGCTATGGTGTTTTCAATCCCTTCACATGCATGCTTTGAACATATTATCAGAAGGGACCAGTCCCTGGAAAAGGACATCATGCTTGGTATAGGGTCAACGAAAAAGAGGAAGACCCTCAACAACATGGAACGACCCAGTGGCTGCAAAGATGGTCGCAAGCATAGCAATGATCAACAAGATGGAGAAGGACCAGGCAAAGTTTCATTCTGTTGTATGTAAAGTTGCTATGAGCTGGAACAAACTCTTTTGCACCTAACAGCAAAAACAACTTATCAGCACTTACTGTATATTTCTATTTAGTCAAAATGTTCTCTTCAGTATTAAATGTCTGTTTTTGTTTCACGTCCGTTTTGTTTCCAAATGATTTCTGATAGTTTACTAGTACTTAGGGACTGTGCTGAGGATTCCTAAAATATTGAAAATATGCCTTTTTTAATATTGCCCTGTTATCTTTTTAATCTTTTTCTTCCTATAAAGATTCCTTTAATTTATATAGCCAAAATCCAAGTAAAATATCTCATATCTGCTTTTGTCAATAACTAATTTTACTACATGCATGATTTTCTAATTGCATGGATCCCTCTTTTCTGTTTTTCTTATTAAGGATAAACTTAACTGGTGAGCTCGATACCCCAGGAGATTTAAAGTTATCATTAATTTTATGTCACTCTCTCTTCATTTGTTAGAGGTCCTAACTTCTCAGCATCCCTGAAATATTTGAAGTAGTTGATGTACACAAGTCACAAGCATTAATCAATCAAGCTTTCTGAATAAATTTATGTTTCCCAGACAGTTTTAATATTCAAACAGTCTTTATTGGGAGATTTTATCTCCTTCACTTACAGGACTGTGAATTCTTAAATCAATTAAATTTGGAAAGAGTCCTTCAGGAAAGTGATGTGCAAACCATATCTGAATGTAAACATAAAGTATTTCAAGTTGTTTAATAACTATTTAAATCTAATTTTATGACTAAAGGTACAAAGTGATTTGGAAATACGTACAATGAAGACAATTAATTCCTTATATATATATATTTATAATATTTATATATGTATATAATTCTACACATCTTGTAGGGATTGGTTGATTTGCTATGCAAAGGTTGTTATTTTTGTTATGTGCCGCCGAGGCAACTTTGACTCATAGAGATCCTATGTACAATGGAACAAAACACTACCCTGCCCTGCATCATCTTTATAATCGTTGCTATGCATGAGCAATCATTGCAGCCACTGCGTCAATCCATCTCACTGAGGGTCTTCTTCTCTTTCACTGACCCTCTACTTTACCAAGCTTGATGTCCTTCTTCAAGGACTCGTCCCTCCTGGTAACATGTCCAAAGTATGTGAGGCATAGTGGTACCTAAAACCACTCAATAGCATAGTGTTACTTTTAGGGATTGGTTGGTTTCTGGTTCTGCTGGAAAGGTCATACCTTGAAATTGACAAAGAGAAAGATTGAAGGTTCGAGTATACCCAGAGACACATTGGAAGAAAGGCCTGGTGTAATGGTTAAGGTTATGTGTCAGCTTGGCTAGGCCATGATTCTCAGTATTTTGGCAGTTATGTGATGATTTAGTTTGGCAGTTATAGAATGATATAATTTGGCAGTTATGTAATGATGTAGTCATCTTCCATTTTATGATATAATCACTTCCATGAGGTGATCTGCTGTGATTAGTTGTAAGAGAAGTTTCCTTGGGGATGTGGCCTGCATCCAATATATATGGATGCTCTGGGAAAGCTTGCTGGCTTTTGCTGTCTCTGGATCCCGCATCCAACTCATCACCCTCTGACCTTCAGTTCTTGGGATGTGAGCCAGAAGCCTACCACCTGACCTGCCGATCTTGGGATTCTCCAGCTCCTGCAACCCCATGAGCCAGCAGCCTTCTGCCTGACCTACAGATTTTGGATTCATCAGCCCCTGCAACCATGTGAGTCAGGAGAATCGTCCAGCCTGATGCCTGACACACAAATTTGGAACTTGCCAGCCTCCACAACTGTGTGAGCCATTTCCTTTATATATATATGTATGTGTATATATACATATATATATATGCTTTGCTGGTTTTGCTTCTGGAGAGAACCCAGTCTAAGACACCAGATGATCTACTTTGAAAAAATATAACCAATAAAAACCCTATAGAGCACAGTTCTACTCTGACACAAGTGGGGTTGCCATAAGAGGGAGTAGACTCAATAACAACTGGTTATCCTGAAATCCTTTAGCTGGTAGGAAATGTGAAAGGTTTTTGTTTTTCACAATTCACGTTACAGCCGTACTGTCTCAGATAGTTGTAAATGTGGTTTATATATACTGCTTATGGTACTATTTTCTTTTATAATTTTTTTCTTTTATAGGAATATACAAATACATGGATGCTTATGTACACTAATATTTTATTAAGCTTATAAATACTATAGGACAAAAATCGAGCATCTACAGCCCCACACCTGGATGCCATATGGATACTTATAAATTGGGTAGAGTTGCTATTAGGTATAAAGTTAGGATCTGAAAGTCATCATATTGGTTTAGAATAAGGTTACCAGTAGTGTTAACAAGTACGTATGCCTACTAAAAATAAGAAAATAAAACATTAAAATTTGACTCAGTTTTCATTATAAAATTTAAGTTTTATTGGGTTAACAAGCAACAACACTATCTTCTTGTGCTGAAAATCGTCTCTTGATTTTAGGGCATTATATAATCATGTAGTTCAAATGTTTAACAACTGGCTTTCAAAAAACAAAGAAGTCTTAATTTGTAGCCTTTATCAATTTCCACTATGACCAATTTCAAACCATCCCTGTGATACCACCATACATAGAATTTGAAAGAGATACACAGCAGCACATATTTTATAGCATTCACGTCGTACAGATATAATGAACATTAATAACTTCAAAAGCATAAATAATAATAAAATGTAGTGATGTAATTAAGAAATGATGGTACTTGAGTATTCATTACTTTTGGTTTTAACTATAATTTGTCTTATTGGAAGTTTGTATAGTATTTCTAATTATGACTGTATTTAACAACCAGTTGGAAAAATTCCTGAAAATTTAACAATTGACCCTGACAGCTGACATAAGCCAGATTTAGCACACCAGTGGCACAAGGGGCTTGTGTCTCTTTGAATGTAGAGAACTGACGTATACGATTTTGTGTGTGTGTGCGTGAAAGGGATGTGTGCATGTTCGTGTGTGGTCATATATGGTACTCCTTTCCACTTGTAAACAGTTTATATAATCCAATTCTCAGTTGGACTCATTTTATTTTTGGTATAAACTTATATGATTGCACACCAAGAAAACCTGCCAAATATAGCTAGAGAATCCCAGTTATCTCTGGCTCTGTGTTCTTACTTTCTGCTGATACTTTTTATTCTTGCCGATGTTTGTCTTCCAGAATAGGTTGTCTCTTTTATGAACCATGTTATCCTGCTATACTATAGCTAAAACATTTCATTCCCAAAATGCCACCAAATCAACAAACCTGTTTGTAAAGTTTGTATGTGTGTATGTGTATGTACATATCACCCCCTTGTTCTTCCTCAACACTCATTTTCACCATTCCTTAATGCATTTAGTGCCAACTCTCGAATTATTCTTATTTCTTCTGTAAATCAGGAGTCTTCATGTTTGCAACTAAACTTATCTATAAGAGTATATTTCTAAACCAGGATTTGCATTCAATTATCAGAATTTTTTACAGACATATTCTTTAATGTTTGTTAAGGAACTACAATGTTCTAGGGCTTAGGGATATGGCTTGAACAAAAAAGACAAAAAAAAATCCTATCGTATGTGTGTATATATATACGCATATGTTATACATATACACACACATACACACACATATATATGAGTGGATAAATAGAGAGATGATTGATATGGATAGATGAGGTAAGGCATTTAAGGAATACTGTATGATGGATAGATATAGATAAACAAGGTAAGGTGTTTAAGGAATGCCATGGATGGTGGTGGAAGGGCCATTTTACATAGAGTGGTCAAGGAAATCCTCACTAATAATGTGACATTTTAGCAGAGACCTGAAAAATGTCACGAAGCAAAACATGACTACTTCTGCCAAAATATTATTCCAGTCAAGGGAGCAGAGACTGCAGCGACCTTGAGGTGAGTCTGAGTACAGAGGTCTTATATTCTGTTCTCTATCTTCACTTAGCTACGACCCAGTACATTTATACTAGACAATGCAAAAGTGTTTCATCTTGCAGATTATTTTTATCCAAACTTTTTCTCTTTCATTTCTAAGACCTACTTGCCAATTTAGTCGAGTTTCTATGCTTAAAAAAGAAGTAACTGTGACACCCAGGGTGAAATGTATTCTCTCTATATTGGTATAAAATAAAACCTTATTTGATTCCCAAAATGCATGGCATTTGATCTAAGTGTTATGTATTTACTTTACTGGTGAATTCTTGCTGGGTTTTGGATCCTAGATACAAACTTAAACACTGCTGCTATTTTTTTTTTTTTTTTTCTTTTCCAATAAGACAGTAGGCATTCAGGCAATACCTTCTTTTTTCAAAATAGAAAGTTCAGATTCTAAGGTCCATTCGGTAGTTTTATCCTCTAAAGTCTAAGAATGCCGTGCTATGAAATGTTATTTTATTAAGTGGGTTTTATCAAATTTTACTATCCAGGTTGGCAGAGGTACATGTCTATCACTTTTGATGAATCTCTGCTTTCCTTTGCATGTTTAACCTAGAGCTGGAGTGTCCAACTAATTTTGCACACTGAGTAGATTTAAACCTCACTTGAATCTGTCAGAAAAACCGAGGGCACTTTGGGAAATTTCGTTGAGATACAGTGTTCTTCTTTCTCTATTTTCTCTTGTAAAGCATTTAAATAAAAACTTAACAAAAGTGTTTGAAGTCAAGCACTGTCTTCTCAACAAAGAAACAAAAAACAAGTTTTGATACTGTAACATTTAAGAGCCTTTGAGAGTTTATATAATGGTGTTGACATTTAGGCCTAAAATCTACTTGCAGAAACACTATTCAATACACATTTTATGGGCTTATTAAAAAAACAGGCAAGCTCCTTTGTCTTCCACATGAATTTAAAGAATTACTTTGAGACAAATAAATGATCTTAACCACATTTTACACTGGGCTTTTTTAGGGTCCTTATAAAAATTTTTATAAAAATTGGTATTTGAACACTAAAAATTTTAGATCTAGAATAAAACTTAAAAGACAAGAAAAAAACCAAAAACCTAACCCGCTGCCGTTGAGTCGATTCTGACACGTAACAACCCCTTAGGACAGAGTAGAACTTCCACATAGGGTTTCCAAGGAGTGGCTGGTGGATTCGAACTGCCAATCTTTTGGTTAGTAGCCAAGCTCTTAACCGATGTGCCACCAGGGCTCCAAGAGAAGATAAAAAAAAAAAAAAGGATAAGAGCCCTCATTTAATGAGGAAATTCAATCACAGATCTCCTAAGTAACAAATTTAAAATATCAACTAGAATACAAGGGCAGGTACTTAGATGGCATTGTGGGTTTAATTGTATCCCTTCAAAACATGTGTTGAAATCCTAATCCACATACCTATGGAAAGGCGCCTGGGTGGCATAAGCAGTTTACATTTGGCTGCTAACCAAAAGGTTATTGATTCAAACTCACCTAGCAGCTCTGTGTAATAAAAAACTGGTCTGATTCCATTAAGATTAAATCAAAAAAAATTAAGATTACAGCCTAGAAAATCCCATGGTCTGAAACATGTGGTCATCATGAGTCAAGCAGCTAACAAAAACAACATACCTGTGGATATAGTCCCATTTAGGAATTGGGTTTTTGTTATGTTAATGAGGCCACAGTATTGTAGGATGCATCCTAAATCTAATCACTTCTGAGTTATAAAGAGCAGCATAGACGTGGAGATAAGCAAGTGCCTTAGTTATCTAATGCTGCTGTAACAGAAATACCACAAGTGTATGGCTTTGGCAAACAGAAATTCATTTTCTCCCAGTCGAGGAGACTAGCAGTCCAAATTCAGGATGCCACCTCTAGGGGAAGTCTTTCTCTCTCTGTCAGCTCTGGAGGAAAGTTCTTGCCCCTTCAGCTAGTTTCCTGGTTCCTTGGAGATCTCTGTGTGGCTTGGCATCAATCTTCTCCTACCTTTCCTCTTTTATATCTCAAAAGAGATTGACTCAAAATATAAAAATATATATATATTTTTATTTATTTTTTTATATTACCTTATGCTAAACCTGCCTCATTAACATAACAAAGACAACCCATTCCCAAATGGGATTATAACCATAACCATAGAGGTTAGAATTTACAACACGTATTTTGGTGGGACACAAGTCAATCCATAACATTCTACCCTTTAAAAAAAAAAAATACATGTCCTTGCCACATACAAAACACATTCACCCCATCGCATCATCCCCAAAGTCTTAAATCAAGTCAAAGTCCAGAATCTCATCTTCAGAATCATCTAAATCAAATATGGATGAGTCGTTAGGTGTATTCCATTCTGTGGCAAAATTTCTCTTCATTTGAGAACTGTGAAATCTAGAATACAGGTTATCAGCTTCTAAAATGTGATTGTGGAAGAGGCACAAGGTATACATTTTCATTATAAATAAGAGAAATTGGAGAAAAAGAAGGGCACCAAGCAGGTCCAAAACCCAGCAGAACAATTTACTTTAGCTCTGCGGGCTTGAAAATATTCCTCTGTTCTTTGAGAACAGCCAGAACGCTCCTTAGAAGTCAGGATGGTGAGACTTAGTCTCATGTACATTGAACACGTACGTTATCAGGAGTAATCAGGCTCTGGAGAAGCATATCATAGAAGGTCAGTGAAAAAGAGGAAGACCGTCAATGAGATGGATTGATACAGTGGCTGCAACAATGGGTTCAAACATAGCAATGATTGTGGGGATGACTCAAGAGGCAGTGTTTTGTTCTCTTGTACATAGGTTTGCTATGAGTTGCAACTAACTGGATGGCATCTAACAACAGCCACAATAACAGAGCTACAAAAGCTGAGACAAAGATCTTCCTCAAGAGGAGAGTCTTAGAGGGGAACTGGTACTTCTAGTCTCCTGAACTGTGAAAAAATAAATTTTTGTTCTTTAAAGCCTTCCTCTTTTAACATTTGTGTTACAACAGTGCTAGGAAATTAAGACAGATGAAAAAGGCTCTATTTCACTATCCAAGAGAAAATATTGATGTGATTAGTAAATTGGAAAGATAGGCAGTAAGGATAGTTACTATTAGTGTCTCTGTTTTTATGGAAATTAGGCTATAGGATTAACACAAATTAACTGAGAAATCCCTTCATTCTCATAGTATTCATTTGGTCCCTAGAGATTTTTTGGTGGTCTAAATATAGTGACTGGGAAGTACTGTATTCTCTTAGCTAGTTACATGTGAACAAAATATATAAATAATTATTAAGGAACTGATAGAGGAAGAAGGTCACTTGATAAAAGTGAAGGGAAAGATGCAAATAAAGAAACAAGAGAACTCTGTCTTTTTTTGTTGTTGTTGACTTGAAGGATCCTTAGTGGTGCAATGGTTAAGCGGTCACCTACTAAAAGTCCATGGTTCAAACCCGCCAGTGGTTCCGCAGAAGAAAACACCTAGTGATCTGCTCCTGTAAAGATTACAGCCTAGGAAACTCTATGAGGCAGTTCTACTGTGTCCTATAGGGTCACTATGAGTCAGAATTGACTGAATGGCAGGCAACAACAGCAAAACCAGGGTAAAGTGAATGGACACAAGCTCTCAGGTTTACTGTTTAAAGCTGGCTGGTTCTATTGATTCAAAGTGTTTTTCCCCCCCTATATAAAGCCCACAGTTCAAGATGTTGTTTAACAGTTTGACATAAACAAGTTTTATGAAAATACACTCATGATTTTGTTTTTAAACCATGAAAATTGTGAATGAAGAATAATTCACCTTAATCCAAGTCTTTAATTTCATAGTTGATTACAATTAACCTTTATTACTGAAGCATGAATATTTATGCCCAAGCAGTGGGGAATCAAACTTCCCTTGAAATCTATTTAAATGCTCTTCTCTAAACAAAACAGAAGACAGGATCAGGCCAACTTTTCCAGTTGCAAAATGACCCTAGGAGCCTTTGCTCTTATCTGGTCCTTTTCTCATTTTGATTGCTAGGTATAGTCTTGTGGATTTTTTTTTTTTAATTATTCTTATTTAATAATATTTAGCTGTTATATTTCTTCTCCTTACTCAGAGCACAAAGACAGTACTGATATTTAGAAAAACAGTTTCAAGCATTGTCTATGAAATACACCCACACATCTAATCTTAAAGAACATATCAAAAGATATGAATGTGAAAAAATTTTTTCATGTCCTTGTATCAATTTTAATAAGTTGACATCATTATTTTGCATAGTGATCAGAATTTTGCCAATTATAAACTTTTTAAATAGTTCCTGTAGGTGCTGACAAATCTTCTAATGAAATGAAAGATTTTGAACATTTGAGAAACCCTAAAATACTTTATAATTACATTAAATGTCTTTAAATTATTTCTAAAAGTCTAAATAAATTATGAATTTGAATAATTGATGCTAGAAATAAAATAGGTAAGGAACAGAAAATAGGTTACAAAATATGGAGCTATAATATTGATGTGGCCAATACAGTCATCATCACACATTTTTAAGTATTGAACATATTTTTTATGATAGTTCTGAGAGAAATTAATAGTCCTGTGCTCTTCAGTGGTCTCCTGTGTGCAGACATATAATAACTGTAACTTACAACATAGTTTTCGGCCTAATTTTATTGGAAATTTAACTACTTCATCTGTTATCATAGTTTTAAAAAATGTGTGACCTGAGGAATACAAACCAATGTGCATATGTACTTCATTTTCTTGTTTTCTCTAAAGATCATCTTAGTACACAGTAGTTGTCACAGCATGAATCACTTCTAATAACTGGCAATTTAAGAAAATTGCTGACCATTCAGTAGCTGGTTCAGTATCAGCAGGAATTTTCATGGCCTTTCAATTAAAAAGAGTAGTTCTAGTCATTATATTTTGATACTTTCTTTATTCACATATTTCTAAATGGTTTTGGAATGTTTTTATAATTAGAAGTAACCCTTCCCTTTTAAATATCTGCTGTCTGCTTTTACTGTGATATTAAGATTAACTGAAATAAGGGCTATAATAAACTTTGAACTTGAGACAAATGCTTAGAAAACCCTGAAGTAGAATTAAATAATGATAATTATATATTTGTACTTTCTTACAAACATTAAGGTATCATGACTTTGAGGAGGGTGAAGTGTAATTTATGCATATTTGCTTTTTATTATGGTATTTTTTCATTTATTAAAAATGAACATTTGTTCTATAATTTCTTTAAATTAGAGGCAGTGCCAACCATGGAAAAATACACTTTAAGAAAGTGTTTAAATGGCTATTATTTGAACATTATTCCCACAGCCACCACCTGTCTGTCAGTTTGTCTTACTATGGCTTGCTTGTTGCTATGATGCCAGAAGCTATGCCACCTGTATTTCAAATACCAGCAAAGTCACCCCTGGTGAACAGGTTTCAGCCAGACTTCCAGACTAAGATAGAAAAGCCAGAAGGCCTGAAGATCAACTTCCTAAATTAGTCAATGAAAACTGTAATGGTCACAACAGAACAACATCCAATGTAGTGCTGAAAGCTGAGCCTCTCATGTTGGCAGGCAATCAATACTCAACTGGGGAGAGGTACTTTCTCAAAGTAGCATCAACCTTAATAACACCAATAAAGTAAAGCCTTCAGAACCTTCATTTCCTAATGTGGCATGACTCAAAACAAGATATAACAGCTGCAAATATCCATTAGTAATAATAATGTGGGATGTACAAAGGATGAAACAAGGAAAATTGGAAGTCATCAAAAATGAAATGGAGACTATGAAGATCAATAATCTTAGGCATTAGTGAGCTGAAATTGACTGGTATTGGTCATTTTGAATCTGACAATCATGTGGTCTACTATGCCAGGAATGAAAAATTGAAGAGGAACGACATATTATTCATTGTTAAAAAGAGCAACTTGAGATCAATCCTGAAGTACAACACTGTCAGTGGTAGGATAATATCTACATACCTACAAGGAAGGCTAGTTAATATGACCAGTATTCAAATTTATGCACCAACTGTGAATCCAAAAGATGAAATTTTGAAGATTTTTATGAACAGCTGCAGTCTGAAATAGTTTGAACTTGTAATCAAGATGCACTGATAACTACTGGTAACTGGAATGCAAAAACTAGAAACAAAAGAAGGGTCAGTAGTGGGAAAATATGACCTCACTGATGGAAACAACAATGGAAATCTCATGATAGAATTTCACAAAAGACTTACTCATCGGGAGCACCTTTTTCAATAACACGACTACTGACAATGTACATGGACTTCTCCAGATGGATTACACAGAAATCACATTGACTACATCTGTGCAAAAAGGTAATGAAGAAGCTCAATATCATCAGCCATGACAAAACCAGGGGCCAATTGCAGAACAGATTATCAATTGCTCACGTGGAAGTTCAAACAAGCTGAAAAAAGCATGTCTAGGAGAGCCAAAGTATGAACTTGAATACATTCCACCTGAATTTAGAGACCATCTTGAGAATGGATTTGACACACTGGGCACTAAGCACTGAAGACCAAAAGAGTTGCAGGTTGAATATCAAGGACATCATACGTGAGGAAAGTACAAGGTCATTGAAAAGGAGGAAAAGACCAAAATAGATGTTAGTAGAAATTCTGAAACTTGCTTTTTAGTGCAGAGTAACCAAACTGAAAGGAGCCCCGGTAGCACAAGAATTAAGTGCTTGGCTGCTAACCAGAAGATTGGTAGTTTGACCCCACCGGCTGCCCCACAGGAGAAAGATGAGACAATATGCTTCAGTAAAGATTTACAGCCTTGGAAACTCTATGTGGCAGTTTTACTCTGCCCTAGAAGGTTGCTATAAGTCAGAATTGACTCAATGGCAATGGCTGTTTTGGGTTAGCTAAAGCTAAAGGAAGAAGTGATGAATTAAAAAAAAAAAGATGAACAGCTTTCAATGGGCAGCTGAAGGAGACAAGACAAAGTACAATAATGAAATGTACAAAGATCTGGAGTTAGAAAAACAAATGGGAAGTACACACTCAGCGTTTCTCAAGCTGAAAGAACTGAAGAGAAAACAAAGACTTTGAGCTGCAATACTGAAGGATTCCATAGACAAAAAATTGAGTGACACAGAAGACATCAAAATAAGATGGAAAGAATACACAGAATCACTTTACCAAAAAGAATTAGCTGACATTCCGCCATTTCAGTCAGTACGATATGATCAAGGACCACTGGTACTGAAGAAGTTCAAGCTTCATTGAAAGCATTGCCCAAAAACAAGGCTCCCAGATGTGATGAATTACCAGTTGAGATGCTTGAACAACTGCGTACGACAGTGGACAATGGAATGCTCACTCATCTATGTCAAGAAATTTGGGAGGCAGTTATCTGATCAACCAACTGGAAATGATCTATAGGTGTACCCATTCCAAAGAAAGGAGATCAAACAAAATGAGGAAATTAATGATATCACATGTTATTAAATTGTTCTGAAGATAATTAAAACATGGGTGCAGCCATATATCAACAGGAAACTGTCAGAAGTTCAAGCCAAATTCAGAAAAGGGTATGGAATGATGAACAGCACTCCTAATGCCAGATGAATCCTGGCTGAAAGCAGAGAATATCGGTAAGATGTTTACCTATGTTTTATTGACTATGTGAAGGCATTCAACTGTGTGTATCATAACAAATTATGACTAACATTACAAAGAATGGGTATTCCAGAAAACTTAATTATGCTCATGTGGAATCTATACATGGATCGACAGGCAGTCATTCAAAGAGAACAAGGGGATATGGGGTGACTCCATACTGGAAAATGTGGGTGGCAGAGTTTTATTCTTTCACCTTCTGTACGCTGAACAAATAATTCAAGAAACTGGACTATAGCAGAGCTTCAAACTGGAACGAAATCAAAAACCAGAACCAAAAACAATAAAAAAAATTTTTTTTTCACCTAACCGAAACCAAAACTGGAATGGGAAAAAAAAAGTTTTTCTGAATGCGAACGAAATTGAAAATTGTTATTGTTATTATTTGCACCTCTCTTTTCAGCTAGGGATAATTTTTAAGTTGTAAGCAAGACCCTTGGAACATTTACATTTAATTTGCATCTGGTGGCCTTGTATGACAAGTGCTTCTCCGGCACTTAGTAAGAGCACAGTTCATTGCTTCAGCAAGGGATGTCGTGGCAGAAACAGCTGTAGGTGATGACTGCTGTTGTGTTAGATGATTCAAAGGCCGATCAGAGTTCACTATTTCTGCTCCATGCTTGAACCTCTCTCACAGTAATGCAAGGTGTGCCTACTGAACTGAAGATGTGAGAAACACTTGGCAATTGAGAACATTTGTAGTCAGGTATCTGAACAAGCTGGCTAAACTGCATTGAGTTCTGAAGAGAGTTTCATGTGAATGGAAATTTGTTAGGTGAGTGCAAACACTTTAAATGTACATTATGCACATTTTTAAGTGTGATATTTAAATGCAAGAAATAGAAAATAGTGTATAATTCCATTCTTGTATCCAATCTTTATTTAAATGTACTATCACACATTGTTTATGCTTATATGTTTAAATTTGATATTTATCTCACAAACGGAAATGTTAACAAACATCAGCAACTAGCAGGAAGAAAATTTATGCTTTAATTGTGATATACAACTTTATGGCATCCATATGGAGTGAGATGTTTCTTCAAAAGGTACTAGATAAATGTACAAGAATGTTGTAAAGTGGGACTTCGAATGGAAGAAATCAGCAAACTCTGTGAATGTAAAATCAAAATTACTCTAGTTTTTCTAACACACTAACAGTACATGACTAGGGCGTTTTTATATGTACTGGCTCTAATTCATTTCTGTAAATGTACTCATGCATTCTATTCTCTTTATGTTATCAAAGTCTAAGACTTGTTTTTACCATCATGTGATACAAACCCATTGCTGTCAAGTTGATTCTGACTCATAGCAACCCAAAAGACTGAATAGAACTGCTCCATAGGGTTTCCAAGGAGCAGCTGGTAGATTCAAACTGCTGACTTTTTGGTCAGCTTTTAATCACTGAACCACCAGGGTTCCAAAATGTCACATAGTGATTGTAAAATATGCCCTAATATTAATATTATTGTTTTCTTCTTTAAATTCTAGAATGGGATGAACTGGTGAAAATCCATGTAGTGAATTTTTCGAGTATAAAAAGATCAAAAATAAAAAACATATGTAAAATCTGTGCAGTGCAGTGAATTACTTAATATGGCCATTCTAGCCATAGTCTATGTAACCTCCACCAAATGACTGGGTGGAACTATGCAAATGAGGTGCTTGCAGCCCACCAAGGGAAAATTGGATATCTTTCTAATAACATAAAAAGGGTGCATGGCACACTTGTGGGGGTGGGACAATGCAAATCAGGTATTTGGAACCCTAATGAGGGGATTGGTAGTTTTGCCATCCCACTAGGCTTAAAATGAGCCATCCCAGAGACAGGAAGGGAGGATCTCACCACTATCAAAAAAGAAGAGCCAGGAGTGACGTATTCCTTTGGACCCAAGATCCCTGCCCTGAGAAGCTCCTGGAACTAGGAAACTTAGAAAGACAGCTGCAAAACCGAAGACGGCAAGAAGCGGCAGCAGAGAAATGGTGGCAGAGAGACAGGAGACTAGCAGGAGAGGCACAATGGGGCTTCCCTGCCCACAGAGCAAAAAAGGTGAGTGCCTTCAGGCAGAAGCCTTGCTGGTGAAGTAGGGTGCCTCCATACATTTGGTGGAACTAGGTTTGCCGCCCCATGGAGCTAGAGCTGAGTGTCTTTGGGACAAGATTTACCCGCAGAGTAGAATGACTCTGGGTACTTACTGGTGGAACTAAAAGAGCTTTGGTACACTTGCCCAAGCAGGGCAGAGCCCAGGCAGAGGGGCCAAGGGTCAGGGAGAAATCTGCCTGGGGGAATGCTGAGAGGAGTTTGTCCTGACTTAAGAACTCTATCCTGAGCATTCCTCAACCTGAATTGTAACTTGTTACTTCCCTAATAAATCCTGTAACTGTGAGTATGGTCTGTGAGTTCTGCATGGCCATTGCAATAAATCTTCAAACCCCCAGAGAAGTAGAGAGTGTCATGCGAGAGTAGCAGAATAGGTAAAAAGTTTGGAAAGAAGAAGTATGTCTGACCTCCACCTCATAGGAATCAGTGTTGGGCTGTTTATCTTGATTTTCCTTCCCCATTTTGAAGTTAGAAGAGGAGGTCAGATTCCCCTGTCATGCCTTTTTTACAATTTGGAATACAAATATGGTCAGAGACCATGTACTGAATTCAGAGGTGCCTGAAGTGTCACATTATGGATGTACGCAATGCAATGGAAAGCAAGAAGACAAAGAAGATTGAAGAAAGTATCAGAAATGTTCCAAATAAGCAACAAAAAACAGACGAGTTTGCCGTTCCAGAATGTCTTAAAGTGAAATTAGATAAGCAAACAATTGTCAATGCATATGTTGAATTAGTTACTGTCAATGGTTGTTCTTTTGAGTTAATTGAACATTCAGGATTCAGTAAAATTTTTAATAAAATTATTACTTTAATTGGTCAAAAAATTTCAGCCAACTCAGAGAATATTGGGAAAATGATACTTCATTTGTCATTAAGGCTTAGCTCCAAGATTAGTAGTAATCTAGAAAAACAAATATTCTCTCTGAAAGTGGGTGCTGCCAGTAGATTGTGTTGATCAATTCTAGGAATTAGCACGTAGTTCACACAAAACAGTAAGATATATCTGTTGACACCGGGAATAAAAGAATTAAAAGAAAGACACACAGGTCTGTGCATAAAAAAAAAAAAAAAAAAAACTCATTAGCAGACTGCAGTATGCAGATGACACAACCTTGCTTGTGGAAAGTGAAAAAGACTTGATGCACTGCTGAAGAAGATCAAAGACTACAACCTTCGGTATGGATTACACCTCAACATAAAGAAAACAAAAATCCTCACAACTGGACCAATGAGCAACATCATGATAAACGGAGAAAAGATTGAAGTTGTCAAGGATTTCATTTTACTTGGATCCCCAATCAACAGCCATGGAAGCAGCAGTCAAGAAATCAAAAGACGCACTGCACTGGGTAAATCTGCTGCAAAAGACCTCTTTAAAATGTTGAAGAGCAAAGATGTCACCTTGAAGACTAAGGTGTGCCTGACCCAAGTCATGGTATTTCAATTGCATCATATGCATGTGAAAGGTGGGCAGTGAATAAGGAAGACCAAAGAACTGATGCCTTTGAATTGTGGAGTTGGCAAAGAATATTGAATATACCATGGACTTCCAAAAGAACAAATAAATCGGTCTTAGAAGAAGTACAACCAGAATGCTCCTTAGAAGCAAAGATGGCGAGACTGCGTCTTACATACTTTGGACATGTGGTCAGGAGGGATCAGTCCCTGGAGAAGGACATCATGCTTGGCAAAGTACAGGGTCAGAGGAAAAGAGGAAGACCTTCAACAAGGTGGATTGACACAGTGGCTACAACAATGAGCTCAAGCAAAACAACAATTGTAAGGATGGCTCAAGACTAGGCAGTATTTTGTTCTGTTGTGCATAGGATCACTATGAGTCAGAACTAACTTGACAGCACCTAACAACAACAACAATCTTTGGCTGATGATGAACCTCAGGAGTAACTTCAGTACTGATATATAAAAGGGTGTCCAGGGGCCATACTCTCGGAGTTTCTCCAGTCTCTGTAAGACCAGTAAGTCTGGTGGTTTTTTGTGAGTTTGAATTTTGTTCTACATTTTTTTCCATATCTGTCCAGGACTCTCTATTGTGATCCCTGCTACAGCAGTCTGTGGTGGTAGCCAGGTGCCATCCAGTTGTGCTCAAATCAGTCTTGTGGAGGCTGTGGTAGTTATGGTCCTTTGGACTAATCTTTCCCTTGTGCCTTTGGTTTTCTTCATTCTCACTTGCTCCAGACAGGGTGGGGTCAGTAGAGGTATTTTTGGTGGCCGATCACAAGCTTTAGGACCCCAGACGCTACTCACCAAAGTAGAATGTAGAGCATTTTCTTTATAAACTACGTATGCCAATTGAGCTAGATGTCCCCCGATACCATGCTCCCCAGCCCTCATCCCAGTAACTCCGTCTGGGCTGATTTGGATGTGTATATGAAGCTACTGTGATTTTGCCTTGGTCAAGTTGAGCTGATATCCCCAGTATCGTATACTGTCCTACATTTCACGAAAGTTATCACTTATCTATTTTCTAGTTAGTGTTTTTCCCTCCCTATCCCTCCCCTTCCTCATACCCGTCAAAGAGTATTTCTTTCTGGGTATAAACTTTTTCATGAGTTTTTTAATAGTGATATCATACAGTATTTGTCCTTTTGTGATTAATTTATTTCACTCAGCATAATGCTCTCCAGATTCATCCGATGCATGAATACTTTAATAATATTTATTTTTATATGTATTAAACAATTTATTTTTAGAATATTGCAGATAAGTCCCTTCAATAACAATGTATACCATGTTTCAAGCCTGAATTGCTAAATTATTTGGATAAACCTTAAATAGTTGAATATAATAAAATTTCGTTCTTACTAGTGACATATGTCAATGAGAACATCTTACTATCGTCTAATCCTGTGGATTTTTGTTGTGTGCTTACTTATTTTATTTTATTTGTTTAAAATAGTTATTCAAGTATTTGATCAGTTGTTCCCTGGCCTTCAGTTTACACTAATAGATTGTTCACAAATTATAAATAGCCTTTGTATCATTAACAATACAGCACCAAAGTTAAAACAAAAAAAGTACTAACCATTAAATGAATTTGATAATGAGTTCGGACTAAGTTAACATTAAGTACTCCTGAAGGTACTGAGGTAGTTTTTTAATGTCCCAAATTGTCCCACAAAAAACAAAACTGGATTTTGGTAATTTAATGCTGTTTAACAAATCTCTCCAAAGCTTAGTTGTCTAAGACAATCACAACACGCCCCCCACCCCCCACCCAAGAACCTGGAATTTGGGCAGGGCTTGGCATCTCCCTTTCACTCCGTGTAGGCTGGAGATTCAAACATTGAGAGTTTGAATCTGAAAGTTTGCTCACTCACGCATTTGGCAGTTGATTTTAGCTGTCAACTATAATGCCTGCAAGTGCCATTTCATGTGTCTTCAGATTTGCCACAATACACAGGCTATGTTCCAAAAAGCAAACCATGAAAGAGAGAGAGACAAACAGAGAGGAGAAAGAGAGAGGGAGCCAGAGAGGGAATGACAGAGCACCTGAGAAAAGGTGTAGCCATACTGCCTTTTATTATCTTGACTTGGAAGTCACACAGCATCACTTAGATCACTTTCTACTTTTTAAGGCAGCCATAATTCCCACTCAGGACCAAGGGAGAGGGAGGGAATATAATAGACTGCACCTTTTGCTTGTAAATGGCAATATTCTGGGAGTGTATTTGGGATGGTAAATATTGCTGTGACGAATAATTGGAAAAAATAGAATATGCCACACATTAAAACTAGAGCAGGGAAAAAGAAAACATACCTACAGCAAGATGATGTCACTCTGAGCCCCTAAATATAAGCAGGCATGTTTACTGACACTGAAACAACCCTCGTGAACTTATGATAGTCCTGAGAGCTGGAGAATCAAGAAATCAAGTTTCCAAAGGTACTGATTCACACATGGAAGAATTTTCTACTTGGCAAGTAAATTTCAGCAAAAACTCTGAACTTTCAGAATGAAATACCTGAGGCTGTCTTCTAAAACCAAGTCCTGCTCTGAGGAAGATCTGCCAAATAGGATTATATTTAATAGCACAAAAACAGAAGAAGCAAAGGAAAGAGAATATTTGGATAGAAGTGGGGAAGGGGAGCATAACAATTGATTGTACAATGTAAAAAAAGCATATTTTAAAAAATATTTTACATTAACAACAGTAAAGGGAGCCTAAGAGTCATGAAACAGGGGAAGCTTGGATAGCCTACTTTCATTTCTTGAGAATGTACTTTTGAAGAAAGCCTTGAGTAAATAGTGTTAGCTAAAATATATATATATTAGACATTACTAGGATGAGGTTAGGGGTTAAAAATAGTTAAGAGATGTTTCAAGCATTTTAGACTTGTCTATTTACAAAGGCAATGGTTATCACCATCATAATTTTCCTATCTACTGATTTAAAATATTTATTAGATAATACTTAATTAGAAGCTTAGATTACTAATTATGCAAAAGTTGCATTTTTGCATTTCTTTGATTAAGACTCATAACCAATTCAAATCAGTAATTTTACCAATTAGAGCAATGCTTTTTTTTTTTTTATCCAGAGGACCTTATTTTAGCATGACATATATTTGCATAACCTTGTAGGTATATGAGATTTTGCCACCCAAAATGTATCTTCATAATGATGTAAATGTGGTTGTTCTATATTTGAGAGGGAGCCCTGGTGGCTTAGTGGTTAAGAGCTCAGGCTGCTAACCAAAAGGTCAGCAGTTCAAATCAACCAGCTACTCCTTGCAAACCCTATGGAGCCATTCTACTCTCTCCTGAAGGGTCACTATGAGTCAGAATCAACTCAGTGGCAATGGACTTCGTTTTATATTTGTGGAATAAATGATATAAAAGGCTTCGCCTATTTCTTATTACTTAGTTTCATGTAGTTTTAAAATGCCTATGTTTTAGCTCTCTAAAAACGCTGCTGATGATTTTTCCCCCAGGAATAGGAGACAGAAGATGTTCATTGAAATATTGTAATCTTCCGATTGATACTGTTTAATAGTTACTCACTTCACTGTTCAGGGGAATTGTTAACCTTGATGACCCCTTTATCCAGCAAGAAAATGTCAGTTAGACCTTTCTTAAAGGAGCTTGACCTTTTCTACCTTTACTGGCAACTGTAAAGTTTAATTGATTTAGAAAAATGCACAGATATTTGTTTGTTTTCTTTGGGGAAGAAAAAAGGAACACAAACATTTATATATTCAACAAATCAGCAACTTCATTGTCAGTAAGATCCCTAGGAGAAGGGGTCAATGAGGGAAAAGGCTGTAGAGTGAAGGGAGGTTAACAATGACCAAAGGCTGATAGCTGGTGCCTCAAGTGGGAGCGTTGTTCAGCATTCTGACAACCTAAAAGAGGGAAAAAAGAGCAATGATTGAAATATGGTCAAGTTTTTTTTTTAGATAGTACTCTGTATTTTATTTACCTCTGGGCTTTTTTTGCCATAGGCTCATATTTCTAATGAAGGAAACAGTTGCACATAATAAACACAATAAAGAGATCAGTGTTTGATTCGTATGGAAGAGTACACTTCTCTTATTTTTTGTACAACATGCTTCAAGCCATATTAAGTGAAAACAGAGTTTTGTGGCCAGATGGATTATGAGAAATGCTGAATTAACTTTAGGCATGACTATTAATGGACTTGAAAATCAATTGACTATTGTCATTCTTGCTTTAATTGTACAGAGAAATCCATATCCCCATCCCCCTTCCCTTCTCCCTGTCCCTCCAAGGACAACTCTGGAGTCCTGCTGTACATCTTTTAAAGAATCATGAGGTGGGCTTGGTCATTTCTCGAATCTGTTCAATTTCCTGTTCTTCACATGACTACTTCTCATCTTCCTTTCATCATCTCCAACACCACATCCACCATTTATTCTCAGCTAATGACATTTTTTAACGACATCACTTCTTCTTTCTTTGAGAAAATAGAAGCTGTTAGAAAAAAAAAAAAAAATCATCCACAGGCTTGTATTAAATCTATGATCCTGCTTGCCTCTGAATTCATATGTTTCACTCTTATAATGGATGGACTTTCTAATTTCTGTCTAAAATCAGTCCTTCACTCCTGCCCTAGATTCCATCTCCTCTTACCTCCACAAGGAGATTGTACCATCACCTGTCACCTCTACCCCTGCATAATCATTTTATTTCCATCTCTACTAGATCATTTGCCGGGAGCATACAAATAGTTTCCAATATTTCCTTTTAAAGAAAGAAAAGATAAAAGTGCCTTAACCCCCACTATTGCTTCGTATATTGCCCCCACCTTTATATCAACTTCCTTAAAATTATTTACTCTACTCACAATGCTCCACAGCAAATCAACTGGCTTTAACTTTAAAGCTGATATCATCTTGGTTCAAGCAAGGACCATATCACAAATTGATTGATAGCAATAGCCTCCTGATTGGTCTCCCAGAATGCAACTCTGCTGTTCATAGACTGCTCCACAAAACAGCTAAAATGTGAGTCTGTACATATCATTTCTCTTCTGAAAATCCACTTTACCTAGAGTAAAAACCAGATCTAAACATGGCCTACGGTTTCTACATGATGAAAGACCATTGCTGTTATGCATTGAATTATGTCCTCCCAAAATATGTGTTAGAAATCTTAACCACTATGCCTTAGTTGTAATCCCATTTGGGAATGGGTTATCTTCATTTTGTCAATGAGGCAATGAGGGTGTATCCTGAGTCAATTTCTTTTGAGATATAAAAGAAATTAAGAAAGCAAGAGAAGGAGAGATGGGGGAAGGCTGATGCCAAACCACAGGAGATCTTCAAGAAACCAGGAAACAAGCTAAAGACACAAAGACCTTCCCTCAGAGCTGGCACTCTGAATTTGGACTTTTAGCCCCCTAAACTGTGAGAACTGCTGGGACAGTTCTATTCTGTCCTATAGGGTCGCTATGAGTCGGAATCAACTTGACGGCACTGGGTTTGGGTAAACTGTGAGAAAATAAATTATCATTTGTTAAAACCGTCTGGTTGTGGTATTTCTGTAATAGTAACACAAATAACTAAAACTATCACCAATTGCCACTCCCTCTGTCTTAATGCCCAACATTTTTCCCCTCACTTTCTCTTCTCAAGCAACATTGACCTCTAGCCTTAGGGCCTCATTGCCTAAAATGCCCTTCCTCCAAATTTCCACTTGCCTTTTTTCATAACTCCTTCCAGTCTCTGCTCAAATGTTACTTTATCATCTGGGCCTACCTACACCTATTATATCAAATGGAAGACTCGTTAACAACCTGCATTATGCAGATGACACAACCTTGCTTGCTGAAAGTGAAGAGTACTTGAAGCACTTCCAGATGAAGATCAAAGGCCATGGCCTTTAGTATAGATTACATCTCAAAATAACAAAAACCCTTACAACTGGACTAGTAAGCAATATATTGATAAACAAAGAAAAGATTGACGTTTTCAAGGATTTCATTTTATTTGGATCCACAATCAACACCCATGGAAGCAGCAGTCAAGAGATCAAAAGCTAACCAGAGGAGTACACCAGTCCTGGGGCAAGGAGTGGAAGGTAGGAGGGAATAGGAAACCTGGTAATAGGGAACCCAGGGTTGAGAAGGGAGAGCGTTGACATCCTGTGGGCTTATTAACCAGTGTCATAGAGCAATCTGTGTACTAACTGTTTGCTGAGAAACTAATTTGTCTGTAAACCTTCATCTAAAGTACAATTTAAAAAGAGAAAAAAATCAAAAGACTAACTGCATTGGGCAAATCTGCTGCAAAAGACCTCTTTAAAGTGTTAAAAAGCAAAGATGTCCCCTTGAAGACTAAGGTGTGCCTGACCAAAGCCATGGTATTTTCAATCGCATTATATGCATGTGAAAGCTGGACAATGAATAAGGAAGACCAAAGAAGAATTGTTGCCTTTGAACTGTGGTGTTGGTAAAGAATATTGAATATACCATGGACTGCCAAAAGAACAAACAACTCTGTCTTGGAAGAAGTACAGCCAGATGCTCCTTAGAAGCAAGGATGGTGCTTTATGTCTCATGTACTTTGGACATGCTATCAGGAAGGACCAGTCCCTGGAGAAGGACATCATGCTTGGTAAATTAGAGGGTCAGTGAAAAAGAAGAAGACCCTTAAAGAGATGGATTGGCACAGTGGCTGCGACAATGGGCTCAAGCATAGCAACGACTGTAAGGATGGTGCAGGACCGGGCAGTGTTTCGTTCTGTTGTGCATAGGGTCGCTATGAGTCGGAACCTACTCGACGGCACCTAACAACAACACTCCTTTATGGCTTTATATTTCTCCATAAATTTTCACTCCATGATGCATTATATTTGTTTATTTTGGGGAGATATTTTATCAGTTTTACTAACTGGTAAATCTCCATAATTGTGCTTAGCATATGGAATGTCCTCATTAACTATTTGCTGAATAAATTATTTTTTTTAAATGCTTTGTAATGAAAACACCACACAATGAATTTCCTTAGATATTGTAACCTCATGAGTGATGAACATGATGTTGCAAGCTTATAACAAGGTCTACTCTAAAACAAGTTTCATTGAAGTAGAATTTTCAGTTTATTACAATTTTCAATATATAATTACTGATTGATATAAAGATTTACATCAATGTATTCTCTGAGCCTAATAACCTACATTAATGTGTAAATGATAAAAAAAAAATTTTTTTTTTTTTTTTTTACTACGTTGATAATGCTCATAAAAGACAGATGTAAATGATTAAAAATGATGGGACATATTAATGTTTAATCAAATGTAAAACAAACACATATCTGTATTAAAATAGGGATTGGTTTTGTTAATTAGATAACGTTTGTAAAATATGTATAACTATTACCCTAAGCAGGTCCTGGTAGGCGTGGCTTTTCATTAATGAAGGCACACTGAGGTAAGGAGGGAGGAGGGGCATTTATTGCAAGCATACTGGCAAGGGGCAAAGACGTGTATACCTCAAATCAAGCCCCTCGAACAAAGGTGGTGGTGGTTGTTGTTGTTGTTAGGTGCCATTGAGTCGACTCCGACTCACAGCGACCCCACGCACAACAGAACGAAACACTGCCTGGTCCTGAGGCATCCTTACAATCATTGGTATGCTTGAGCTCATTGTTGCAGCCACTGTATCAATCCACCTCGTTGAGGGTCTTCCTCTTTTCTGCTGACCCTGTACTCTGCCAAGCATGATGTCCTTCTCCAGGAACTGATCCCTCCTGACAACATGTCCAAAGTATGTAAGACATAGTCCACCATCTTTGCTTCTAAAGAGCATTCTGGTTGTACTTCTTCTAAGGCAGATTTGTTCGTTCTTTTGGAAGTCCATGGTATATTCAATAGTCTTCGCCAACACCACAATTCAAAGGCGTCATTTCTTCTTCAGTCTCCTTATTTACTGCCCAGCTTTCACATGCACATGATGCGATTGAAAACACCATGGCTTTGGTCAGACACACCTTAGTCTTCAAGGTGACATCTTTGCTCTTCTACACTTTAAAGAGGTCCTTTGCAGCAGATTTACCCAATGCAATGCATCTTTTGATTTCTTGACTGCTGCTTCCACTGCTGTTGATTGTGGATCCAAGTAAAATGAAATCCTTGACAACTTCAATCTTTTCTCCGTTTATCACAATGTTGCTCACAGGTCCAGTTGTGAGGATTTTTGTTTTCTTTATGTTGAGGTGCAATCCATACTGAAGGCTGTGGTCTTTGATCTTCATTACTAAGTGCTTCATGTCCTCTGCACTTTCAGCAAGCAAGGTTGTGTCATCTGCATAAGGCAGGTTGTTAATGAGTTTTCCTGCAATCCTGATGCCTTGTTCTTCTTCTCGTATTATTTGCTCAGCATACAGATTGAATAGGTATGGTGAAAGAATACAACCCTGACACATACCTTTCCTGACTTTAAACCAGTCAGTTACCCCTTGTTCTGTCTGAACAACTGCCTCTTGATCTATGTAAAGGTTCCTCATGAGCACAATTAAGCATTCTGGAATTCTCATTCTTCACAAAGTTATCCCATAATTTGTCATGTCTTTGCATAGAAAATAAAACACAGGTAAACATCCTTCTGGTATTCTCTGCTTTCAGCCAGGATCCATCTGACATCAACAATGATATCCCCTTTCCCACGTCCTCTTCTGAAACCAGCCTGAATTTCTGGAAGTTCCCTGTCGATATACTGTTCCAGCCATGTGTCTGTCAGTTTGTCGTACTGTGGGGGCTTGTGTGTCGCTGTGATGCTGGAAGCTATACAATGGGTATTCAGATACCAGCAGCGTCACCAACAGAGGACAGGTTTCAGCTGAGCTTCCAGACTAAGACAGACTAGGAAGAAGGACCTGGCAGTCTACTTCTGAAAAGCATTAGCCAGTGAAAACCTTATGGATAGCAGCAGAACATTGTCTGATATAGTGCTGGAAGATAAGCCCCCAGGTTGGAAGTCACTCAGAAGATGACTAGGGAAGAGCTGTCTCCTCAAAGTAGAGTTGACCTTAATGATGTGGATGGAGTAAAGCTTTTGGGACCTTCATTTGCTGATTTGGAACCTGTAATGTACGAAGTATGAATCTAGGAAAACTGGAAACTGTCAGAAATGAAATGGAGCACATAAACATCGATATCCTAGGCATTAGTGAGCTGAAATGGACTGGTATTGGCCATTTTGAATGGGACAACCATATAGTCTACTATGCTGCAAATGACAGCTTGAAGAGGAATGGTGTTGCATTCATTGTCAAAAAGAACATTTCAAGATCTAATATCCATACGCCTACAAGAAAGACCAATTAATATGATTATACTTAAATTTACCCACCAACCACTAGGGCCAAAGCTGAAGCAATAGAAGTTTTTTTATCAGTTGCTGCAGTCTGAAATTGATCAAACATACAATCAAGATGCATTGATAATTACTGGCGATTAGAATGCAAAAGATGGAAACAAAGAAGAAGGATCAGTAGTTGGAAAATATGGCTTTGGTGATAGAAACAATACCAGAGATAAAAAAAAAATTTTTTTTTTTTTTTTTTTTTTTTTATAGAACGATAGAATTTTGCAAGACCAACGATTTCTTCATTGCAAATACCTTCTTTCACCAAATTAAATGGCAACTATACACATGAACCTCACCAGATGGAACACACAGAAATCAAATGGACTACATCTGTGAAAAGAGACCATGGAAAAGCTCGATATCATCAGTCAGAACAAGGCCAGGGGCTGGCTGTGGAACAGACCATCAATTGCTCAGATGCAAGTTCAGGCTGAAACTTAAGAAAATCAGAGCAAGTCCACGAAAGCCAAAGCGTGCCCATGAGTATATCCCACCCAAATTTAGAGCCCTTCTGAAGAATAGATTTGACGCACTGAACACTAGTGACCAAAGACCAGATGAGTTGTGGAATGACATCAAGGACATCATCAATGAAGAAAGAAAAAGGTCATTGAGAAAACAGGTGAGAAAGAAACAACCAAGATGGATGTCAGAGGAGACTGAAACTTGCTCTAGAACGTCAAGCAGCTAAGGCAAAAGGAAGAATTGATGAAGTAAAAGAACTGAACAGAAGATTTCAAAGGGTGGCTGGAGAAGACAAAGTAAAGTATTACAATGACATGTGCAAAGAGCTGGAGATGGAAAACAAAAAGGGAAGGACAGGTTCAGAGTTTCTCAAGCTGAAAGAACTAAAGAAAAAATTCAAGCCTTGAGTTGCAATAGTGAAGGATTCTATGGAGAAAATATTAAATGATGCAGGAAACATCAAAGGAAGATGAAAAGAATGCACAGAGTCATTATACCAAAAAGAATTAGTCGATATTCAACCATTTCAAGAGGTAGCGCATGATCAGGCACCAAAGGTACTGAAGGAAGAATTCCAAGCTGCTCTGAAGGCATTGGTGAAAAACAAGGCTTCAGAAACTGATAGAATGTCAATTGAGATGTTTCAACAAACAGATGCAGCACTGGAGGTGCTCACTTGTCTATGCCAAGAAATATGGAAAACAGCTTCCTGGCCAACTGACTGGAAGAGATCCATATTTATGCCTATTCCCAAGAAAGGTGATCCATCTGAATGTGGAAATTAGAAAACAATATCATTAATATCACACACAAGCAAAATTTTGCTGAAGATGATTCAAAAACTGCTGCAACAGTATATCACCAAGGAACTGCCAGTATTTCGACAGGGAACTGCCATGCTGAACAAAGGTAGGCAGAATCTTTTAAACCTTCCTTCACAAGGAAGTATATATAAGCATTATGGACTACATCGGTTATAACGGCATGCAGGCACAGTAAGACAAATTGCATTTTTTCCCTTAAGTATGTCAGAAAATGGTGGATAAGTCTCACCTTGGGCAGAATTCTTACCCTTTTGAAGCTGGTAATCTGGGTTTGACTGGTTTAAGGCAAGAACTGAACCACAGGAAGCACTTGGGTCTTTGAGGACAATGGACAGGAAGGGGCAGGTTTTGCTTGATAATGGCTAAGCAGCTGCTGGCTGCTTTCACCAGCATAATTTTAAAAGTAGGGAACATGTTTAATGTAAAATTTTCTGAAACTTTTCTCGTTCAAATCCCTAGAAAGACAAATCAAATATAATAGGTCTTGTGAATAATTTATTAATGGTTATCTTGCAATGGCCTGTAGAAGCCAATGTCCTTTACCAAACTAGCCACTCTTGTTTTATTATTCTCCTGAGATGGCCTGTTCTTAGCCTCAAATTTTCAGGTTGTGAACTGTAGTTACCTTTGAATAGTAACAATCTGGAAATAATTTTCGTAACATCAGCCACAACAAGTGGTTCAATAAATAAATTTATAGCTATATATCTTCCGTGTCAAGATTTCCATTTGCAATATATGAAGTCATTATTTTCAAATATCTCTTCCGTTTTTAATATAGGTTGGAGGTTTTGATTTAGTTTGTATTTTGGTATAAGAATATCTTAACTTTAGGGTTGAAAGTGCACTAAAGATAAATTTTGTTATTTATTTTTTTCTTTAAAATGAGTTGTTCTTAGGCTGATCTTTTTTTACATCAAAGAAAGTATCATTTTTTTTCACAATGCCTGTCAAAACATGTGTCACATATAGTAAGTACTAATAATCCAAATAAGCAGAAATTATCTGTTTCTCAGAAAATGGATGTCATTCAAGTCTGCATTTGCTTCATTTGCTATGGCAGATCTATGAAGTCTGTTTATGTGTGGATTCATGTAATATTTTCATAAGCAACAAGTGTGCAAAACTCAATTGTAAAAAAATAATTTTTTTTATAGTTGGGAAGCAGAATGGTATAATGGAATGACTTTGAATAAACTATTATATATGTAATAGCTTACTGAATAATTAGTAAATATATTGATATAAAGTTTACATCAGTGTATTTTCTGAGCCTAATAGCCTACATTATTATGCAAATGGTACTATGTTGATAATGCTCATAAAAGACAGATGTAAATGATTAAAAATGATCGAACATATTAATATTTAATCAAATGTAAAGCAAAAACATCTGGTTAATCCCTATTTTAATCCAGATATGTGGGAGTTTTAGATGCAAAGGAAAAAGACAAAAAAAAAAAAAGAGTGGGGTAAATGGGAATCCAAATTCAGAAAGAATTTTAAAAAGATAGGTCAGAATAGAACTGAGTAATAAGGTGACTTATGGGCAAAGTCTTGAAGCAGATGAGTAGTCAGATTTTAGACTGTAAGAGTAGTAAAATTTAGGTAAAAATTATTTTCAAAACAATATTACAATATAGTTCAGTACCAGGATTATTTTCTCTGACTACCTAGACTCTGAGAAAATAGTCCTGGTACTGAACTATATTGTAATATTATTTTGAAAATAATTTTTACCTAAATTTTACTTTCTTTTTTTTTACCTAGACTCAACTGTATGCAAAGGGAGGACTAGATTTGTTTTGACTCTCAGTTTCATGATTTTAGTAAGAATAACTTACTGAAAAATTAGTGATTGTTATTAGTCATCAATTGACAGTTGATGCCTGAGTTTAGAACTGCTGACACCCAAACAGTGATATACCAAAACTCATTCAAAACAAGATGGTTTATGGTCAGGGTTTGGACTCTTTTGCATATCTTTATCATCTACTGTGAGATACATACATTATTTTCTTCAGAGTTAAACTATTTTAAATGAGGAGAAACAAACAATAAAAACCTTAATATTCAGTCAGTCATCTATTTCTTTACCTTCACATTTCTACTTTCAGAATTATTTTCCCTGATGTCTTTGAGGATAGCCTAACTGTTGGCAGCAGCTCCAATGGCTCGGGGTATGATAGTAAACTGCTCTGTCAGCATGGCCTACCTTTCTCCAAAGAGAGAGACTTCCATCTATTTTGCAAAAGCTAATTTTGCAAAAATTTTTTTCAAAATTAATTATTGAAGGAACAAAATTATCAGTTTAGAACAACATGTGTGGTACTCTATTATCTGTAGAAGGTAGTACAAGCCAGAGGAAAGAAAACAGCCTGACTTATAATGATCATATGAAAGAGAAGAGGAAAGTCTTATTGATTTGTTTACATTTCTGAGCAGTTCAGCAAATTTTACTCCCACTGCTGCCCAAAGTGAACAAATGCCATATTCTCTATGCATGTGATATGAACTTAATTAGTTTTATATTGTTTTTAAAGGAGCATAAAACATCAGAGCTCTAGAGATAAAAATATAAATATAACCAATTCCATGCTATTATTTTCCCCAGACACCTGAATAGAAAGGAAATATCCTTTTACATTCAGTGTGAGTGTCAAAGAGTTAAAGATTGAGCCCTTAACCTCTTAAAGCCCTTTGCAATGAACTAACTCTTTTCTCATTGTTCTATTTTGGTTTTTGTATTATGCACTTAAATATTTTTCTCTAGTTTAATATGTCAAATAAGAAATTTCTTAAACTTTTTAAACCAGTAACAAAAAATTAAATACTCATTATAGATACATTTTCCAATTGATTTTAACTTGGTAAATCGAAGTTAAATTTTCCTGACTGAATGCCAAAAAAAAAAAAAAAAACTTACATAATGAAAAACTATTAATAAATGTGATAATGTTCTTGAAGTTGACTACGGTACTAAGTAGAAGAGTTTCATAACAATGAAAAAAGCATATAACGCAATGCATTTCTACTGTATATATATATTTTTATGACTGAAAGTAATTATCAAAAAAGTATAATAATTAAAAAGCACATATATTTGGCAAAAAAACTGCAGGAGATAATGATTATGGTGAGATTTCAGATGAGCATTTTCACTTTCCCCCATTTTTCATAATATTGTAGTTTAGTCAAAGGCAGTGGAGGAAGAATAAATTTTGCAGACAATTGAGAGATTTAAACTCAGTCTTGAAGATTATTGGCAGAAAAATACTTGCCAGCTTATTTAACCTCTTAGAGATTCAATTTTCTTATCTGTAAAATGGAATTTAAGAACACCTACTTCATAGGATTACTGTAAAGACCAATGAAAGAATTTTCAAAGTCACCTACTTAATTTTCCACATGCAATAGAATGATGACTGAGTTAGCAATAGTTAAAAAGTTAAATTTAAATCATTTCACTTTGATTCAAATTTATTTTGAAGAATCCATTTGTTGAAATATCTTAATTGATATTCCTCAATTCCCAGAGCCTTATTTTTTGTCAATGCCTTCGGTGCAGCTTGGACTTCTTCCTTCAGTGCCGTGGATTCCTGATCATATGTTACCTCCTGAAATGGTTGAAAGTTAACCAATTCTTTTTGGTATAGTGACTCTTCCATCTTTTTTTGATGCTTCCTGTGTCGTTTAATATTTTCCCCGTCCACCCATACCCAGTGCCGTCGAGTCGATTCCGACTCATAGCGACCCTATAGGACAGAGTAGAACTGCCCCAGAGTTTCCAAGGAGCACCTGGCAGATTCAAACTGCCGACCCTTTGGTTAGCAGCTGTAGCACATCCTTCAATATTGCAACTTGAGGCTTGAATTTTTTCTTCAGTTCTTTCAGCTTGAGAAACACTAATCATGTTCTACCCTTTTGGTTTTCTATCTCCAGGTCTTTATACATATCATCATAATACTTTACTTTGCCTTTTTGAGCCACCTTTTGAAATCTTCTGTTTAGTTATTTTACTTCATCATTTTCTCCTTTTGCTTTAGCTACTTGATGTTCAAGAGCAAGTTTCAGAGTGTCTTGTGACATCCAGTTAGGTCTTTTCTTTCTCGCCTGTCTTTTTAATGATCTCTTGCTTTCTTCATGTATGCTGTCCTTGATGTCACTCCACTACTCGTCAGTATTCGGCCATTAGTGTTCTAGGCATCAAGTCAATTCTTGAGATGATTTCTAAATTCAGGTGGGAAATACTGAAGGTTGTACTTTGACTCCTAGGAAGTTGTTCTAATTTTCTTCATTTTCAACTTGAACTTGCATATGAGTAATTGATGGTCTGATCCACAGTTGGCCTTTGGCCTTGTTCTGACTGATGATACTGAGTTTTTCCATAGTCTCTTTCCGGAGATGTAGTTGATTTGATTCCTGTGTATTCCATCTGTTGAGATCCACATGTATAGTCGCCATTTATATTGGTGAAAAAGGATATTTGCAATGAAGAAATCGTTGGTCTTGCAAAATTCAGTTATGTGATCTCCCGCATTGTTTCTATCACCAAGGCCGTATTTTCCGACTACTAATCCTTCTTTGTTTCCAACTTTCACATTACAATCTCCAGTAATTATCAATGCATCCTGATTGCATGTGCAATCAATTTCAGACTACAGAAGTTGGTAAAAATCTTTAATTTCTTTATCTTTGGACTTAGCAGTAGGTGTGTAAGTTTGAATAATAGTCATATTAACTGGCCTTCCTTGTAGGCATATGGATATCATCCTATCACTGACAGCAAAGTACTTCAAGACAGACTTTGAAATATTCTTTTTGAGGATGAATGCAACACCATTCCTTTTCAAGCTGCCATTCCCAGCATAATAGACCATATGATTTTCTGATTGAAAATGACCAGTACCTAGGGTATGGATGTCTGGCATCCCATTTCATTTTTGACAATTTTCAATTTTCCTAGATTCATACTTCGTACATTCCAGCTTCTGATTATTAATGGATGTTCGCTGCTCTTGCTTCTTATTTTGAGTCATGTCACATCAACAAATGAAGGTCTGGAAAGCCTGACTCCATCTTTGTCATTAAGGTCGACTCTACTTTGAGGAGGCAGCTCTTCCCCAGTCGTCTTTTGAGTGCCTTCTAATCTGAGGGGCTCAACTTCTAGCACTATGTCAGACAATGTATCACTGCTATTTGTAAGATTTTTACTGGCTAATTCTTTACAGAAGTAGACTGTCAGGTCCTTCTTCCTAGTCTGTCTTAGTCTGGAAGCTCAGCTAAAACCTGTCCACCATGGGTGACCCTGCTGGTATTTGAATATCAGTGGCATAGCTTCCAGCATCACAGGAACACCCAAGCCCTCACAGTATGACAAACTGACAAACAAGTGGGGTAACTTGACAATAGTAATCAGTTAATAAGTGACCAAAAGTAACTTTTGAACCCAGGTTTTTTAGACCTAACAACACATGTTCTTTCAACAGCATTTTATTAAATTACACAACAATGACATTATGAGAGGTAGACTTAACAGTAGCAGAAATCATAATAGCAGGATCTGTAAAAATCTGCTGACTCTTTGGTCTCATGTTATCTCATGTTTACATGATTGCTACTGATTGCAAAGGGTTTTGTAGATAAATTACGCAGTTGTATATTTCAAATTTTGGTCTTTTGCTTGGTTGGTGTCAAGCAGCCAAGCAGTCCTTAAGACACAGGTATCTGAACACATTTCCATAGTTTTAGTCAACAAGGAAATGGTGAATTCAAATAGATTTAGACAGTTTACTGCTCAATGCACAGCAGTCAGCATGAACTTCGTTTTTGCATCTATTTCTTTCTTCCCCTAAGTCTTAGGGGGGAGATGCAGAGGCAGTCCCAGTTGGATTTGGGCACATGGGGTCTGTTTCACAGCTGAGGTCCTCCAAATTTAGAAAATCTCCAATCTTATAAGAGAGCTGCTAGCAAATGTGCCCATCATCTCCTTCAAACAGAGATTCTTTTATTACCCTGAAATATAAGAAAATTGCCTCCAGGAGAGGAGGGAGAATACATGGTTCTGGAATGTGTGTGGGGCAGAGGGGCTTTCTCTATTTTTGTATTACTGGTTAGGAAACAAGTCTGCCCTCTGCCACAGAAGGAGGGATACACTATCTCCAGCCTCCAAGGCTGCATGTTGTGCAAACATCCTTGACAAAACATTACAAGACAGAAGCTATCACAAGACACGTAGAAACACCTTGGGAAAAGTTCCACAACAGTTAGATCTAGTAGATATTATAGTCTAATTTGTCTCGCCTAGGGTCTTGACAGCATTTTAGACCATTTGGAAATTTGCTATACTCTGCATTCAAACTCTGGTCTAGCTGATTTTCCAAGTCTCTGCTGTGGATTTGCTTCATATTTGTTACATAGGCCCCATGGCAAACTCACTAACTCAATTTAGATGTTCTCCAAAACCCCATGGGGTGCTGTTTGAGGGAAATTCTATATTCCATGAGTGACAAAAGAGAAGCTGGGTAGGTGAAATCTGAGCTCCTCTTTTGCCCAACTGTTCTGTATTTTCTCATTGACTTGGACATGGGTCCTATCCCAGGTTGGTATCCTTGTAGAATACACATGCAAATATGAGCAAGTAACCCTTATCTTCTAGGTTACTTCCAACTTATCTAATATTTGCCTCAGATGGGAGTTCAGAAAGGGAAAATAAAAACTTAATTGTCTGACCCCTTATCTTGACCTGTGATTCTTTTTCTCACAATGCGTGAGGAACAGAATGGTCAAGTTTTATCTTCCATATTCAGAACACTTTCACATGCTAAGAGTATATTATAAATGTAAATGAAAAATCAAACCAGTTGCCATCGAGTCAACTTGTGGTGACTCCATACGTGCATTCCATATGGTTTCCGAAGCAGATCTCCAGGTCTTTCTTCCAAGGTGCTATCGAGTGTGTTTAAATCACCAACTTTTCATTTAGTAGCCCAGCATTTAACTGTTTGTGCCACCCAGGGACTTCTGTTACATATGTGAAATGTTTCAAATGTTACCATTTGAGTTCTCCTACTTTGCTTCTTCCCATTCTTCTCTCAGTTTTTCATGCTTTGGTGGTTTGCATGTTTCTGTGATATTGGAAGTATGCCACTGATATTTCGAATACCAGCAGGGTCACCCAAGTTGAACAGATTTCAGCTAGGATTCCAGACTAAGACAGACAACTGTTGGTCTACTTCTGAAAAAATCAGACAGTGAAAACTTATGAATAGCAACAGAATATTTTCTGATTGAGCACTGGAAGATGAGCCCCTCAGGTTGGAAGGCACTCAAAATACTACAAGACAAATGGAGAAAATATTGAAGTTGTAAAATATTTCATTTTACTTTGATCCACAATCAAAGTCCATGGAAGCAGTTATCAAGAAATCAAACAATACTTCCCATTGGGCAAATTTGCTGCAAAAGAGCTCTTTAAAGTGTTAAAAATCAAATATGTCATTTTAAAAACTAAGGTGCGCCTGAGCTAAGGTACAGTATTTTCGATCACCTCATATGCATGTAAAAGCTGGACAGTGAATAAGGAAGATCAAAGAAGAATTGATGTCTCCGAATTATGGTGATGCCAAAGCATATTGAATATACAGTGGAGTGCCAAAAGAATGAATGAAGCTGTCTTGGAAGAAGTACACCAAGAATTCTCCTTAGAAGCAAGGTTGGCGAGACTTCATCTTACATACTTTGCGCATGTAATCAAGAGGTACCAGTTCCCAGAGAAGGACATCATCCTTGGTAAAGTAGACACTCAACAAAAAAGGAGAAGACCCTCAATGAGATGGACTGACACAGTGACTGTAACAATGGGCACAGGACCAGACAGTGTTTCATTCTGTTGTACATAGGGTCTATATGAGCTGGAACTGACTGACAGCACCTAACAACAACCTGCTTCTTGTTTCTTTAAAAACCCATTGCCATCGAGTTGATTTTGGCTCATAGCGACCCTATAGAACAGAGTAGAACTGCCCTATAGGATTTCCAAAGAGCAGCTCATGAATTTGGACTGCCGACCTTTTGGTTAACAGTTGAGCACTTAACCACTGAGACACCATGACCTTTGTTTTTTAAAAGGGCTTGAAAAATCATTGCTATATCTCATTTGTTATAAAGCTTAGTTTTCAACCATATTCCATTGTATCATAATCTTAGATAGAATATCAAATATAATTTTTTTTAATTTTATCCTTCTATGATGACAAATTCCTCAGATTCTCAGCACCTACCCCAAAGCAGATAGAAATATTGCTTTAATTAGGAAAAAAGACACATTCAGGAAAGTACTGATGAAAAAAATCATGCCAATGTATTTTTAAACATAATTTCACTTACAAGTAATTGTCCATTACATATTCACTTTCTAGGTTTAAATTCAGGACCACCATTGTTGGCCAAAATTCTACTACACACTGATTAGGTTTCCCAGTTTTGACAGTTTCAATTTGCCCAAACTATTCCATTGCAGGAAATTTTTTTGTTTCTCCTCAACATCAGGGGTGGTCCTATGTATATTGACACCATTGTTTTGAAAGGGGGGGAAAAAAAAGGTGCATTATTGGAATGAAAACTTCCTTAGAGGCTGACAAAAATACTACCCTTTTCAGTACACTTGTCATGAATTGAATTGTGTCTGCAAAAAATATGTGTCAACTTGGTTAGACCATGACTCCCAGTATTGCGTGGTTGTCCTCCATTTTGTGATTTTGCTATGAGTTATAAATATAATCTCTGCCTGTGGTTAAATAGGATTAGGGTGGGATGTAACACCCTTGCTCAGGTCACATCCCTGACACAATGTAAAGGGAGTTTCCCTGGGGCATGGCCAGTACCATCTTTTAACTTACAAGAGATAAAAAGAAAGGGAAGCAAGCAGAGAGTGGGAGACCTCATACCACCAAGAAAGCAGTGCCATGAACAGAGCGTGCCCTTTGGACCCAGGGTTCCTGTGCAGAGAAGCTTCTAGTCCAGGGATAGATTGATGACAAGGACCTTCCTCCAGAGCCAACAGGGAGAGAAAGCCTTCCCCTGGAGCTGAGGCCCTGAATTTGGACATATAACCTACTAAAAAACTGTGAGAAATAAATTTCTCTTTGTTAAAGCCATTCTTTTGTGGTATTTTTGTCATAGCAGCACTAGAGACTAAGACAACATTATAATTGCCTTCTATGGCTTATTTCTGTTCCCTGCTCAGACAGTCATGGTCTTGAAAAACATTGAGTAATTCTAAAAGTTACATCCTACGTTTTAACTGCTCCCTGACATTTAAAGCATTTTAACTCTTTTGTTATGTATTGGTTACAGTACGTCCTTTAACTGTTAACATCATATTTTTTTAGTACTCCCTATAAAAATGAATCCCATTGGTCAGTGAAGCACTAATTTATTTTCAGCTGCCTAACATTTATTATTATCCTCCCAGATGCTCAATTTTATATTCATTTTTATCTGCTGCATTCATTTTCAGTATAATGAGTATGGACAATAATAATTTCAGTCAATTAGCATCTCTTAGCAGCTTCAAACAAATAGCCCACACTGCAGTTTACATGTTACCATCAATCTTTATTTTCAAATATTCAGAAGACATTCCTGTATATTCATATACCCTTGTCTTTGTTGTTGTTGTTGTTAGGGCCATCTAGTCAGTTCTGACTCATGGTGACCCAATGCACAACAGAACAAAACACTGCCTGGTCCTGCATCGTCCTCAGAATCGCTATGTTTGAGCCCCTTGTTGCAGCTGCTGAGTGATTTCATCTCACTGAGGGTCTTCTTTTTTGCTCATCATCTACTCTACCAAGCATGATGTCCGTCTCCAGGGACTGGTCCCTCCTGATAACACGTCCAAAGTACGTGAGATGAAGTCTTGTCATCCTCGCTTCCCAAGAACAATCTGGCTATATTTCTTCCAAAACAGATATGTTGGTTCTTCTGGCAGTCCATGGTGTTTAACTTTGGCAAAAACATTAATATTTGGTAGAATATTGGCATGAACTCTCATCTAGGAATTAGGAGGCTTTAGTTTTCTTCTGGTTCTAACAATAATTAAATATAAAGCATTGGGGAAGAAACAAGTTCTATTAAACTCCATTTTCTCAACCCTAAAGTGAGGAAGTTAACCCTGGTTGTATAATCATTAGGCACTTGGTCTGGTTTGAACCCACCAGCCACTCCGTGGGAGAAAAGACTTGGAGATCTGCCCCGCTAAACATTACAGCTAGGAAACCCTATGTAGCAGTTCTACTCTGTCGTACAGGGTTGTTATGAGTCAAAATCGAATCAACAGCACACAACAATAGACTTTCGAGTTCTATAATTCTATGATTATTTCTATTTGTTGTAATTATGTCCTGATTACTTAAAAACAAAATTATGATTGTGATTAACTTAATAAGTTAAGTGTAATTTATTGATACATTCATTTATTCAGCAAGCATCTACTGAGCACCTGGTATCTTAAAGTCAGATATTAGCTTCCAAATCAGAGTAGAATAATGAATGACACATAGTCCCTGTCATGAAGAAGCCTGTGTGTATTTAGGGAATGTAACTACAGAATACTAGTTTGGTCCTAAACCAAAGTGAAACTTATCACTAAATTTCTTTAAAATGCTTTAGAAAAACTTTTTAGTCAACAACGCAAACTTCAGAGGCTTAGTCTTAATGGGAGGATAAAAGATTTTATTACTTTGTTTTATTGATCAACTCACGACTAATTTATTAATTCAACAATTATCTATTGTTTGTGTATTATGCCATAGGTACTGTTCTAGATGTTGATAAACTGTGGTAAACAAAACAGAAAAATTAATCATTGTATCTGCAAATGCTATTCCCATTCCCTGGAAAGTTCTCCCCCCAATGTTTGCATGACTTGCGCCCTTATTTCATTCATCCGTGGAGGGTAAGCTCCATGAAGACAGGGCAAAGTGAGTGAGGGAAAGATGGAAAATGAAAGAGACTACTATAATTTTTCCTGAAGAAATTGATGATGGTAATGCCAATCCTTGAATTGCTGAGGTCTGTAGGCTGTTGACGTTTTCAGGGAGAAAACCAAAAATTGTTTTCTACATTTTACATTTGAGAACCCAGTTGTCTTAAAGAGAATAGGTGGTAATAGCAGTTGCTTGTATGAATCTGACAGTCCAGAAATCAATTAGGACTGGAGATAATTTGAGATTATTCAACATATAGATGATATACAAAGTCATAAGACTTTGATAAAATCACCTGGAAAGTAAATTCACAGAGGAAAGGACTCTTGGCTTTTCTGTGATTTGGAACAGCAATGAATGTGTTATAAATTGATAAGGAGAATACATTTTAGAAAAAAAAAATGTTTCTTTATACACATGAGTCTGAATTGAAAGCTAAGGCATATTTTATTTCACTTATCTGTCTTATTGCTAAGCCTCATGAACAAAATGGGAACTATTTGAAAGAGCTAGAAAATAGAATTGGGGAAAAAGAAAATAAGAGTTAATGCATAACAGGTGGTAAGAAAAAAAAGGAAGAAATTTATAGGACCAGTATTATCTTTTATTTGCCTACTCATTTGCATTTAATTGAATACCTCAAGCATTTCATTACTCTCAGGTCATAGTTTCCTTTTTTATTTTCCTTTTGCCAATGACTTGTGAAATATTTTTATGTAAAGAAGATAGTGTTTATAATTTTCTTCTCTTTCTACAGCTAACAGGAATGGAAAATAATTTACAGGGAAATGAATTGTGCATTTCAGCAGAAGTTAGAAATATCTGTCTGGGTAAGCTGGGTGGAATATAGACAGCTAGACTGGGAGTATTGGACTGTAGAGTAGGAATGGTAATAGAGATTAAGTTACAGGTAATGTCTAGATTTGCGTTCATCTTCATTGAAAATAGTCACATTTCACCCCTTGTACATGGGACTTGTGGCTACAGACTGTTTGCATGAGTGCTTCTAAGAAATGGACTTGCAGAATTTTGAACAATAAATATTCCATTTATATACCTAATATGTTATTAGAATTCAGTGCTGAAGTCTAAATCATGTACTATGCTGGATCATTATCTTTTTTGTCAGCAGGTATTTGTACGTTTTTAACACTTTATTGCATCATAAAAGAAGACCCAGAAGCACATGTAGAGATTTTCAAATCTTTAGTAACTAGAAAATGTAAATTAAGGGTAAACATCAATATGTAACTATTAGACTAACAAAACTTGAAAAGCTGGATATTGCCAGATGCTGTCTACAACACGTGTTGCTCTTGAGAATGTAAATGGTGGAGCCATATTTGCGGAGCAATGTCTCCTTAATTACTCTCTGGAATATTTCAAATAAACTCTCTCAGAGACTCATAAGGCATACAAGTTCACGTTCACTGCAGCTTTACTGATGGGGTCAGGGAGTTGGAGGTAAAATGAGTGGTTATCACTAGGAGAGGAAAACAGGTAAAATGTGCAGAATGTCTGTGTAGATACACACATTGGAGCAATTAGAAGCAACAAACTCGATGTGCGCAAAGCAACAAGCATGCATTTAGTAAAAATAAAATGAAGAAACAGTGAAATGTATAATACAATATAATTTACTTAGAAATACATGCAGATAAAAAATTTTGCAAAACACGTAAAGTGCACATAAAACAAAATCAAATGTTACCTATTTTGGAGGAGGGGAATGGAATGAAGTATAAAGAGGACCCTTGAACAAACAAAAGATAATAATCTTCCATAACTCATGGTACAAATTATTGGAATTATCAGCACATAGATGATATTTAAACTCATAGGACTTATCGAAGTTTCCTAGGAAGAGGGTAGAGATAAAGAAGAGAAAGTGCCCAGCAATATAATCATGTTACACTACAATCATTTAGAAAGCGAAGAGAGAATATGCAGCAAAGGAGATACAGGAGTGAGTATAAAATTAACAATAATAACTAAACTTAAATAGATCTTACTCTGCCAGTTACACAGAAGAATGGCCTGGTGATCTGCTTCTGTTAAGATTACAGCTGAGTAAACCCTATGGAGATGTTCTACTTTGTACCACGTGGAGTCAGAATCAAGATGATAGCAACAGATTTAAGGGTGCAAGTTACTATTCTGATTCCTTGCATGATTAATTTATTTAATCCCTGCAACAATGCAAATTAATTAACATCTTCCTTATCATCATCCCCAGTTTACATATTTGGAGAACTGAAACAAACAAATGCTGAAATCATACAATGAGTGGCAATATTAGGCTTCAAATAAAAGAGCTTTGCTTCAAAGCTTATATACCTCACCACTATATTACACTGTCTTAATACTTAGTAAAGCAAAGCCAGTGGTTTATTGGAGTTTCCAAATGGAGGCAGAGGCCAGCCATATTAAATGTTGTCTGTAGTGAGGTGAAAAAAAAAAGAGAGATGAGAAGATACGGGCATCAAGGCAGGCTGTAAAGTCAGTTGACTGGGTAATTTTATACAGCCCACAGCTCTGGAAATACTTTAAAACTTGCTTATCATTACTACTTTATTAAACGTTGAGTTAGAGTCACAAGGAAATTTTGTCCTTCAAATTCAACATCAGTGAAGAAGGGGTTATAAAATTATAGAGAAGGGACAAGAGAAAATATAACAGGGAAGAAAAAGCAAAAATAGATGTACATTAGAAAACCCGGGGTTCTTGAAGATCTGGTTCAACTACAATGGCAAAAGTTGGTGTAAGAAATTAGAGGGCTCAATGAGTGCAGAGAAAAATGTCTGTAAAAGGAGCTCAGATGCCTTGAGGCTTTGAATGAAATGAAAACTCAGCCCAGAGCTACTCAATATCCCTTTAAGACTTTATAGTATAGAAAGAGGTTGGTCAAGTTGGCAAAGAGAGTGGATGCTCACATTCACCACCCAGCAATGGACCCCCTGAACAATGAATGTAAAGGAGCACAGACTGAGACCTCAGAACTCTGAATGGCAGCTGAGGCATTGGAGAGTTGGAGTGAACACAGAAGTGAGGGAGAAGAAGAGCAAGGATGGCACAGAAGCATGGAGAACTTACATGCTAACATCTGGAGCACTAGCTCAGTGCAGCCATTTTGGGACAGTGTTGGGAAAGACAGACAGGGAGCTAAACTGTGGAAGCTGTAGCCTGATTTTCAAGGTGGCGCTGATTGGCCATGGGAGTTTGTTGGCCACACAATTGGAAGGGGTTGAAGAGAGACTGTGACATGGTGAGAGAGTGCTGTTGAATCTACCCAAGGCCCGAGACAGATGGACACTGGGACCAGGAGGAACTGTGAGGGCATCAGGGATTGAGGAATACTTCAGATGAGCAACACAGAGGGAAATGGCTGGCTCCCTGCCCACAGCAGGACACCATGGGAAAACCTGTGCAGGAACACCCATGAGGGAAAGACATAGAGAGCCCTCCACCTTCACTATGGGAAAGCCAAGCATCACTGCTTACATCAGAGTCTGCAACCAGTTAAGAACCCCCTACAGATGCATGTTGAATTCCAGAGATCAAACTTCCAGAACTCCAGAATCAGTGCCGAAATAAAACAAAGGATAAGAATGCCTTCTATTGGTTCTTAGGAGAATATACCAAACCCACTGCCATCAAGCTGACTTCGACTCATAGCAACCCTGTGGAGTGGAGTGGAGATGTCCTGCAGCATTCTGAGGCTATGGGTCTTTGAGGAGGCAGACTGACACCTCCTTCTCCCATGGTGGGTTCGGGCTGCAGACCTTTCAGTAGGCAGCCAATTGCTTGACCACTGCACTACAGGGCTCCCAATCAGAAAATTTTCCTGTGAAAATCAGAAAATAGAATTTAAAGTTGTAAAAATAAACAATAACAAAATGGCCTAAGTACAGAAAAAATTCTAGAACACAATATTATAAAAGAAAATGACCAATCAAAAGCAGAATATTTCTCCTACGGAGGCCAGACTAATAGAAAAAATTGAAATTTCTCAGACTGTGGTGCTAAATATGTTAATGAAAGCAAAAAGTACACAGAAAACAAATTAGCAGAGATCAGGAAACAAATGGAGAAACAAAATGAGAGACAACGAGGAAATTAAAAAAAAAAAAAGTAAACTAGTGGAACTGAAGAATAAGGCAACAGAATTAGAAAAGCAAGAGAGAGACTCAACAATAGAGTACAACAAACAGAAGATAGAATAAATAAACTTGAAGACAAAATGACTAAAGTTATCAAGTCTCAAGGGAAACAATAAAAAAGAACAGAGAAAAGTGAACTTACCCAAGTGGAAATATGGAATTCAATTAAGAAATCTAACATCAGAATTATTGAAATTCCAGAGTGCCATGACAACAATTAAGGCATAGAAAGAATTTTCCAAGAAACAATCAGAATGTACCAGAACTGATCAGAGAACCAAGCCTGGAAGTACAAGAAGTTACACGAACCCAAATTAGAACAAATACAAGAAGATCAACTGTGTGCCAAATCTGAATAAAATTCTTTAAAACAAAAGACAAACAGAAAATTCTGAAAGAAGGAAGAGGAAAACGCTATATAAGAATTAGTGTGGATTTCTTCCTAGAAACTCAAGAGGCCAGAAGCCAGTAGAGAGGCATGTATAAAATACTGAATGAAAATAATTGTCAGTTAAGCAAAGTTGTTACTCAAAAATGAGGGAGAAATCAAGACATTCCCAAACAAACAGAAGCTCTAGGAATTTACCACCACCACACCAGCTTCACAAGTATTACTCAAGGGAGTACTTCAAATGGAAAAGCAAGAATATTAAATAAATACTCAAATCTATACACAGAGAAAAAGAAAACTAAATAAAAAGATAGAGATCTCCAAAAAGCACAACAACGAGGGTGATCATAAGAATAAAGCATATGATATTTTCAAAACATAAACTCAATAATTCAATCCTATAGCCATAGGACATCAAGTTTGTAAGAAATAAGTACAAAGTAAACTTATCAAATATAGGATGCACAATGTACTATGGAGACTAACCAAAAGAAAGGGGGGAGGGTGGAGCATATTGAGATTAGATTTAATATGTTAAGTTTGCCTGTTAGTTGTGTTTATATGTTAAACATTGTCTCAATTGTAAGTTGAGTAATGTAATATCTGTAATAACCACTAAAAAATCACTTAGAAAAAAATACACAGAAGAAAAAAAAAAAGTTCAACACAAAAAAAGCAGTCAAATACAAAAACAGAAAAGTCAGAATAAAAAAAAAAGATATGAAACACTCAAAAAAAAAAAAAAAAACCAAATCGCAAAATGAATGAAGTAGACAGTTCATCTTTATTAGTAACCTTAAATGTAAAATGGTTTAAATGTCCCCCATGCAAAAGGCAGAAAGTGGCAGAATGGATAATATGGATAATAAACATGATCCCTCCTTTTGCGCTCTACAAGAAACACACCTGAGGCATAAGGACACAAACAGACTGAAAGTAAAAAGATGGAGAAAAATATTCTATGCAACCAGTAAACAAACAAACAAACAAAAAAACAGGGGTGGCATACTGATAACAGATAAATTTGACTCTAAATCAAAATCAATTACAAGAAATAAAGGATATTACATAATAATAACAGGGTTAATCCAATAAGAAGACATAACAGTTACAAATATATATGCACCTAACAACAATGCTCCAAAATGCATGAAACAAATACTGACTAACATGAAAGGGGAGCCCTGGTGGAGGAGTGATTAAGGTCTTGGCTGCTAAACAGAAGGTTGGCAGTTTGAATCCACCTGTTGCTCCTTGGAAGCCCTATGGGGAAGTTCTACCCTGTTCTACAGGGTTGCTATGAGTCAGAATCGACTCAATGGAAAGAGGTTTTTTTTTTTTTTTTTTTGTTTAATATGAAAGGAGAAATAGAAGACTCCACGTTAAAAGTAGAGGATATCAACACACAACTTTCAATTCTAGGTGGAATGTAAAAACAGCTTGGCCGCAATGTCTGACCTCCTCCAAACCCACAAGGGGTAAGGAGAACCAAGATCAGCAGTTCAAGGCTGACTCCCATGAGGTGAAGGCCAGACAAGCCTCCTCTCTCTGCCATCTTTACTAATTCTGACACCAACTGTCTCTCGCACAGCACTCTCTACCTCTCTGATGGGTTTGATAATTCAATGAAATGGCTGCATAGAACTCACAGACCACATTTAGGATTATGGGGTTTACTAGGGAAGTAACAGTTACAACTTAGGCTCAGGAACACTCAGGATACAGTTTTTCCATCAGGACAGCCCCTTCCAAATCATGCTGAGAGGCATGCCTCTCCTTGGCCCTAGGCCTCTCCCCAAAGGCATTCAGCTTTCTCTCTCTGTGGTGCTGGGTCTCTCCTGCCTCCACTTCTTACTGTCTTCAGAGTTACAGCTTGCCCTCTCTCTCTTGGTATTCTGCTTCCAGGAGCTTCTCAGTGCAGGGATCCCAACACACTCTCCGTTCCTGGCTGTTCTCCCCTGGTGATGGTAAGATCCTCCTCTCTGCTCTGGAATTGGATCTCTTTTAAGGAAAAACTGACCAATCTCTTTGGTGGGCCACAATTACCCTATCACAGAGTTCTGCTCAATCACCTAGGTGGGAATTACAAGGCCATGTCTATAAAGGCCACAAAAAGTAATCAATCGCCTGGCACAGAACGTCTAAAAAAAGATCACTAAGGACACTGATAAGTTAAATAAAACCATAAGCCAACTGGACCTAATGGACATATGTAGAACTCTCCATCCCCCATCCGAACAATACACATTCTTCTCCAGTGCACCTGGATCATTTCTCGGAATAGATCCTATGCTAGGACACAAAACGAGTCTCAAGAAATTTAAAAAGATTGAAGTCATACAAACCGTCTTTTCTTACCATAACTATATAAAACTAGAAATCAACAACAGGAAAAAAAAAATAATGTGTAGAAACTAAATAATACAATACTAAAAAACCATTAGGTCATAAAAGAAATTAAAAATGTGATTAAAAAACTCCTAGAATCAAACAAAAATGAAAACAGAACATATCAAAACCTTTGGGGCACTGCAAAAGTGGCACTCAGAGAAAATTCATAGCAATAAATGCCTACATTAAAAAAGTAGAAAGGTCCAAAATCAAGAACTTAAATCAACAACTTAAACAAATAGAAAAGAAAGAACAAAAGAAGCAAAAAATTACTGCAAAAGAAAAAAGGGGGAGGGGGAGATAATAGAAATCAGGGCAGAAATAAATGAAATAGGAAAACAAAGACTGAACAAAACCAGAATTTGGCTCTTTGAGAGGATCAATAAAATTGACAAACCACTGACAAGAACTGACAAAAGAAAAAAAGCCAGAATAAGCAATTAATCCAATTACAAAATTATGCTGCTGATATTACGATAAATCCAACTGAGATAAAGAAGGCCATAATAGATTACTATGCAAAATTGAACCATATGATCATATCAACTGATGCAGAAAATGCATTCAACAAATTCAACACCCATTCCAGATTTTAAAAAAAACCTCTGCAAATTTGGAACAAAGAGAAACTCCTCAACATAATTAAGACATAAAAGTAAAACCAATAGCCATCATTATACTCCACGGAGAAAGAGTGAAATCTTTCCCTTTGAGAATGGGAGCAAGACAAGGTTGCTCTTTGTCACCACTTTTATTCAACATTGTACTGGAAGTCCTAGCCAGAGCAATAAGGCAAGAAAGAGAAATAATATGTATCCATGTCAGAACGGAAGAAGTACAATGAATTTTATTTCCAGATGACATTGTACATAGAAAACTCTAAAGATTCCACAAGAATGTGGAATAGAAGAATTCAACTACTTTGCAGGGCACAAGATTAACACACAAAAATTAGCTGGGTTCCTCTACGCTAACAAATATCCCCAAAAAGAAGTCAAGAAAGCAGTATCATTTACAATAGCTCCCAAAACAATATACTACCTAGGAAATAACCTAAGAAGGGACATAAAATACTTATACCATGAAAATTATAAAACACTACCACAAGAGACTAAAACTACAAAAATGGAATAACAGCCATGCTCATGGATTGGAAGACTTAATATAGTGAAATTGTCAATTCTACCTAAAGTGATCTACAGATATAATGTAACCCCAACACAAATACCAACAATATTCTTTACTGAAATGGAAAACTAATGATCAACTTTATATGGAAAGGGAAGAAACCCCAAATATCCAAAGCAATATTGAAGACAAAGAACAAAGCAAGAGGCCTCACACTCCTTGATATCATACTATACAGCCACTACAATAAATACACCCTGCTATTGGTTCAACAATATACACACAGACCAGTGGAATAGAATTGAGAACTCAGGATTAAACCCAGCCATCTATGGACAGCTGATTTTTGACAAGGGGTCAGAGTTCATTCAACGGAATAGAAACAATCTCTTTAATAAATGCTGCTGGTAAAACTGGGTGTTCACTTTTAGAAAAGTGAAACTGGACCCATACCTCACACCATACACAAAACTAACTCATAAAGGATCAAAGACCTAAATGCTAAACCTAAAACTATAAAATTTCTGGAAGAAAATGCAGAGAGACAACTATGGGAACTAATCCTTTGTAAAAATAGGATAACGCACATAACAACAAATGCATGAGTAGAAGAAGAAAAAATAGATAGATGGGACCTTATAAAAACTAAAAACTTATGCTCATCAAAAGACTTCATTAAAAGAGTAAATAGACAACCTACAAACTGGGAAAAAATCTTCAGAAACGACATATCCAAAAAGGGTCTAATCTCTAAAATCTGTAGAAAACTGTAACTACTCAACAACAGAAAGCAAACAACTCAATCATCAAAAAGGACATTCAAGCGGCCAACAGACATGTGAAAAGGTGCTCATAATCATTAGCCATTAGAGAAATGCAAATCAAAATTATAATGAGATATCTCACCATTTCACCCAGGCTAAAATGGCACTTCAAAAAAAAAAAAAAAAGATAACAGCAAATATTGGTGAGAATGTGCAGAGTTTGGAACACTTATCCGTTGCTGGTGGGACTGTAAAATGGTACAATCACTATAAAAAATGGTATGGTGCTTTCTTAAAAAAATTAGAAACAGAACTACCCTATGATCCAGCATCCCCATTCCTAAGTTTATATCCTAAAACCTGTTGCTGTCAAGTTGATTCCGACTCATAGAGACCTAAGAATAATGACAAAAAACAGATATATCCACACCTATGTTCACTGATGTTTTATTCTAAACAGTAAAAAAATGGAAACAACTAAAGTGCCCATCAACAGATGAATGGATATGCAAAATGTGATATGTACATGCAATAGAACACTGTGCAACAGAAAAGAACAATGATGAGTCCGTGAAACATAACATGGATGGACCTGGAGGGCAAAATGCTAAGAGAAATAAGTCAAGTATATAAGGATAAATAAATAAATATTGTATGATCTCTCTTTTATAAGAAGGCAACAATAGATATATAGAGGGAGACAGATGTTCATTGGTGGTTACCAGGGGGTGGGGGTGGGAAAATTTATTATGTTTGGTGATGGGAGAAGTGGCACCAAATGTGGGTGTAGTGAGCACCACGTGACTGAAGTAAATGATGTCACTTTGAAGCACTCAAGAGAAGAGGTTGCCTGTACTAAAGAATTTCACATATGGCATCAACTCCAACAAAAACCAAAAAAAATGAGTGTTTGAGCATGTATGGATGAGTATACATCTATAGGGATGCCTGTGGGTCCAGGTGTTTACACAGGAGTAAATTTATGTAAATACAAACAGTTGGGTGCAGGCACATATAGTCATTGAAGACACAAGTATGAATACTCCACAGGCATAACCAAACATCTTCCAAGATTGGTTTTCTGGGATTTGAAGGCTTAGGACCATAGTCTCATGGGACAACTCAGTCGATTGGTATAACATAGTTCACAAAAGTCATGTTCTGCATCCTAGTGAAGTGAATAGCATCTGGGGTCTTATAAGCTTGGGAGCGACCATCTAAGATACAAATATTGTTCTCTACTCTCCAGGAACAAAAGAGTAAGAAGATAAACAAAAGCTCAGAAAAGAAACAAATCTACAGGAGCCATGACTTCATCTACCCTGACCAGAAGAACTAGATTGCGCCTAGATACCACCACTGACTCTTTCCCCAGGGCCACAATGGATGGTCCCAAATAGAATGGGAAAAATATGTAAAACAAAACTCAAATTCTCAAAAAAAAAAAAAAAAGGCAGACAAACTGGACCAGTAGAGAACAGAGGACTCCCTGAGATTGCTGCCCTAAGACATTCTTTTTAACCTAGTCTATTCCCTGCGATCACCTTTTAACAAAATAGCAGAGTGGCACACAAAATATAAATTATTACCCTTAAGATAGGTAAAAAGCGTCTGTATGAGAGCAAAAGGTCAACAATTACTGAAAAGCAAAGAAGAGAAGATGAGAGGGCAGGGAAACTAGAGTAGTGGAAATGGAAAAAACCATACACAATTAAAGAGAATGTTAACACACTGTGATAAATGTAACTAATGTAACTGAACAATTTGTATGGAAATTGCCAAATGGAAACCTAATTTACTGTATAAACTTTTGCCAAAAAAAAATATATATATTATTTTAAAAAAAGACATTGTAGTATTGCATCATGGAATAATAGCTATTACTGTTGACAGTCATCAAAGAAATATAAAATAATGTTTATTAAATTTTCTGAATGCATTTTATAATGTGTTCTATCAAAAACATAGGGATTGACCCTCAAAATTGACTAGGAATGTCAAATATCCAGAACACAACACTCTCCACTAAAATCGTGTCTGATGATGAAGGTGTTATAATGATTAATAACAGATTGCAATGATATGCTATAGAAAGACTATTACTTCTGTAGGCCTGGTGTGGATTTTTTTAATGTTCAAATCATCCTTCAAGTTAGCCTTGATTGAAGACAGAAAAAATATCAAAATATGTTACAAAATGTATGCAATGTATAAGAGACAAGACAGAATGTACCATAAATTTATAAAATGAAATTATCTAAACAGAAATATAGGAGAAATGTTTATAATGTGTACTTAAACTTCAATAAGAATGCATGTAGAGATTAGTTTCTAATTTGCTTATCAAATGATTTATGTTTAATTTAGGTTGTATTGACAAAAGGAACGTGATGCTTTTAAAAAGGAATGTCTTTCCGTAAATGCAAACTTGCTGGTATTAAAAAAGAACAAGAAAATTGTTTTTGTTGTTAGGTGTCCTCGAGTCAGTTTCAACTCATAGAGACCCTATGTACAACAGAAGGAAACCGTGCCTGGTCCTGCGTCATCCTCACAATCCTTGCTATGTTTGAGCTCATTGTTCCAGCCACTGTGTCAATCATTGAGGGTCTTCCTCTTTTTTTGCTAACCCTTTACATGAAGAAGCTAAATCTGACTAATTTCAAGCTTCAGTTAGGGAAAGCTGCAAATTAATTAATGAATTAATAACCTCTGCTTGAGGAGAAGCAATGGTGACCTACAGAGAATTTATAGGCAAAACTAGAGTCCATGGTAACGGGTATTAATTTTTGTCCTCACTGATAAAAAGAGAAGCAGCTACTATCAGGTTAGAATTTCCATACAGTAGGGATTAAGAGATTCATTCACTCCAGAATCAGACTGCCTAGCTCTGAATCACAGGTCTGCAACTTATTAGAAATGTAACAGTTGATTTATGTAACCTTTTATGCTTCTGTTTTCTTTTCTGTAGGTTCAGAATAATAGCACTTACCTCTTGGGTTACTGTGAATATTAAAATATTTACTGTGTGAAACATGAAACTATAATTTAAAAAAGCAAAGACAGAGAGCAGGTCAGATGATGGACAATTTCTGCTGCTGTCATCATTGAAATTTGTACTTACACCAGTACCTTCATCATTTGCATGGTTTGCATTACACATATCTCACACCAGCACATGCTGGCGTATGTTTTCCTCTACCAGGAAAATATTGTTAATTATAGAACTTAATTATAACCTTCTGGTCGAAGGGATCCTGGAAAAGTAAGCAGGTTACCAAGGGAAAAAATCAACAACGATAGCAACAACAGCCAAAAATAGCTCCAGATTAGATAAATTAAGTGAAAACCAAATAATCAGACCAAAGAGACACAGTTCAAGAAAACTCTAAGGAGGAATATAGTGTGTGAAATAATATTTTAAAATAAAGCCCCTGTTGCTAAATCACTTGAGTAAATGATAAAATTGTTTATAGAGACCGTGTCTGGGCTGACCTTCCAGGTGCAGATCCAATTTCCTTAAAGATGGACAGGTAATAATGGACAGAACATAAGAACATTACCTAATCCTGATAACAGTAGTTGTGCCATGCATTATTTCTGCATAGAGTGACAGTGTCATCCGATAAATCTTATTATAAATATCAAACTTGAAAAATATTTTTTTCCCATGTCAATCTCAATGACATAGAATTCTCGAAAGATTCCATTATTGCGCTTTAATAATAAAAGAAGACACTTATGGAATCTCAGGAGACCAGAAAAAGTCTTAATTGTAGCTGTTATCCATCCGTCTTTTAATGGGAAATTGCTGCCTGTATGATGAAACCATCAATCACGAGTTCAAAAACTAACGTTGGTGTTAGAAATTGAGAGAACCTCCTCTACTTAACTGCTAGGGAACAATGAAAAATTGTGTGTTGTAAAGACATAGCCAATGGGTTTGGCAAAAAAGAAGACTTAAGCTAAATTCCTGCACCTTCATTAACCAGCTGGCTGACCTTGACCAAGAAATTTAATCTCCATTTCAAATTCCTTTTCTGTAAATGAAGATGTGTCAAATGTGCTTTGCCTTCTGCAGAGTTATGAGGGCCTAATCAAGGAGTCGGAAACCCTGGTGGTGCAGTGGTTAAGTGCCATGGCTGCTAACCAAACCGTCAGCAGTTCGAATCCGCCAGGTGCTCCTTGGAAACTCTACGAGTCAGTTCTACTTCATCTTATAGGGTCTCTATGAGTCGGAATCGACTTGACGGAACTGGGCTTGGTTTTCTGGTTTAATCAAGGAGCCTGTAGGTAAGATTTGTAAATGCTAGAATGTCCTATAAATGCAAATCGCTATTGTTATATAGCATAGTTGGCCCCAATATTGTTGTGGGATAAATTATTGTAACTATATATGACTGAATAGCAAATGTTTTTCATTGGCCAATCAACTTTTGTTGCTCTTCTGTGATAAGGCGATTCAAAAAAAAAAAAAAACATTTTTAAAGTGCTGTATTCAGTGAGGAAACCCTGGCATAGTGGCTAAGAGCTATGGCTGCTAACCAAAAGGTTGGCAGTTCAAATTCACCAGGTGCTCCTTGGAAGCTCTATGTGGCAGTTCTACTCTGTCCTATAGGGTTACTATGAGTTGGAATCTACTCGATGGGAACAGGTTTGGTTTTTTGGTTTTTGTATTCAATGACTGGAGTCCCTGGGTGGTGCAAACAGTTAACACAATTGACCACTAAAAAATTGGAGAATTGAGTCTTCCCAGAGGTGCCTTAGAAGAAAGGGCTGGCAACCTACTTCCAAAAAATCAGCCATTGAAAATTCTACATAACACAGTTCTACTCTGACACAAGTGGAGTGTCCATGAGTTGAATGGAATCAATGATAACCAGTTCAGGTGGCTTTTCATTTATTCAATGACTAGTTTTCCAGACGAATATGTTGCTAAGCAGATTTTTAAAAGAAGTAGCAGAGTTATTTGTACAAATTTACACATGTTCACTGGGTATTCTTCGTGTCAAATGACATACGTCAACATAGCAGTCAATTGCATCCCAGGCCCACCAAGGCATATCACTGTTATTGGATGAAATGATAAGTCACATAATTAATAATGGAAACCAGGGCACTTTTGATAGTGAAAGGGAACACTAAGAATAATTAAAATGAAATTTGAAATAACTGTTTCAGCTATCAATGATTGCTTTATTATTTTGGTATACTTAGAAAATACTTCTATTTCAAAATTTTCATATGGAAATTATCAAATATCATTAATATCACATGCTAGTAAAATTTGCTGGAGATAATTCAAAAATGACCACAGCTGTACATTAACAGGAAACTGCCAAAAGTTCAAGCTGAATTCAGAAGAGGACATGGAACAAGCCATAACACCTCTGCTATCAGTTGGATCTTGGCCAGAAACGAAGAATACCAGAAAGATGTTTACTTGTGTTTTATTGATTTTGTGAAAGCATTTGACTGCGTGGATCGTAACATATTATGGATAACATTACAAAAAATGAGAATTTCAGAACACTTAGTTGAGCTCATATGGAACTTGTATATAGATCAAAAGGCAGTCTTTCAAACAGAAAAAGGGGACACTTTGTGGTTCAAAATTGATAAAAGTGTGGAACAAATTTCTATCATTGAACTTTATTTGTTCAATCTTTATGCTGAACAAATTATTTAAGAAGCTGGACTAGGTGAAGAAGAATGCATAAGGATAATAGGAAGACTCATTAACAACCTGCTATATGCAGGTGGCAGTACTTTGCTAGCCAAAAACAAAGGCAACTTGAAGCATTTATTGCTGAAAGTTTAAAGCTATAGCCTTCAGTATGGATTACACCTGAACATGAAAAAAATGAAAATCCTCACAACTGGACCAATAAACATCATGATAAATGAAGAAGGAAGTGAAGTTATCAATTATTTCATTCTACTTGAATCAACAATGTCCATGGCAGCAGCATTAGGAAACCAAATAACGCATTGGGAAAGCCTGCTGCAAAGTATCTCTTTATAATTTTAAAAAACAAAGATGTCACTTTGATAATTTATGCCTGACCCAAGCATGTAAAAGCTGAAAAATAAAAAAGGAAGACAAAACAATAATTGATGCATTCGAACTGTGAAATTGGTGAAGACTATTGAACACACCATGAACCTCCAGAAGACAAATTATTCAGTCTCAAAAGAAATACAGCCAGAATCATCCTTAGAAGCGAAGTTAAGGAGACTTCGGCTCACTTGTTTTGGACATGTTATCAGTGAAGACCAATCACTAGAAAAGGACATCATGTTTGGTAAAGTAGAGGTCAGTGAAAATGAGGGAAATCTTAAATGAGATAGATTGACACAGCAGACTCAAACATACCAACAATCATAAAGATGGCACAGAATTGGGCAACATTTCCTTCTGTTAAATATGTCTGTCATGAGTTGGAGTCAACCCAATAGCAGCTAATAACAACAACAAATATCATATATCTTTATGTGTTAAAGGAAAACATAACTCTTCATATTTATTTTCTGAATATTAAGAAATGTAAGCAAAATAATTGTTTTGGAGACATATTGTTAAGGGTTGAATTGTGTCCTCCCAAAATATGCATTGTAAATCTTAACCCCTGCATCTGTGGTAGAGCCCTGATGGCACAGTGGTTAACAGCTGGACTGCTAACCGAAAGGTTGGCAGATGGAATCCACCAGCCACTCCTTGGAAACCCTATGGGGCATTTCTACTCTGATCTGTAGGGTTGCTATGAGTCTGAATCGATTCAACAGCTTTGGGCTTAGTTTGGGTTTTATACCTGTAGTTATAATCCCATTCAAGAATGGGTATTTTTCCTTACATTAATGAGACAGTGTCAGTGTAGAGCATGTCTTAAATCAATCTCTTCTGAGATATAAAAGAGCAGATTAAGCAAGCAAGAGAGAGAGGACAAACAGCGGAAGATCACGCTGCATAATTGCCAAGGAACCCAGGAATAGAACCCAAAAAGAGTCAAGGACCTTCCCCCACAGCAGAGAGAGAGCCTTCCACCGGAGCTAGCGCCCTGAATTCAGACTTCTAGCTTCCCAAACTGTGAGAAAATAAATTTTTGTTCCTTAAAGCCACCCACTTGTGGTATTTTTGTTACAGCAGCACAAGATAACTAAGCCATAAGGTACTTTAATCAGTTTTTTGGAACCCTGGTGGTGCAGTGGTTATAACAGCCTGATCTCTTAACCAAAAGGTCCACAGTTCAAATCCACCAACATTGGAAATCCTATGGAGCAGTTCTACTCTGTCCTATAAGGTTGCTATGAGTCAGAATCGATTCCATGGCAATGGGTTTGCTTTTTTGGGTTTAATCAGTTTTTACCCATATCTGTTTCTAATACTTTGTCATAAGTATTTTTATGAAAAGTGCTTCTATTCAAATATTTTTAAGTATTATTTTCTGTATAAAATTGTCAGCAATATTCTTCAGGATTGTGTTTTATTGTTAATATTTTTTTAACTCATGTATATCTTCATCTGAAACTTCTTTGTTGATTATAATACTTTAATCAATAAAACATTCTCTGTATATGTATGTTTGAGTACTTAGTAAGTGCAAGGTAAATTCTAATAAATGGAGAATACCTGAAGTTTCTCATTTTGCATATGAAATATGTCAATATTTCAGCTGAAATTTTCTCATGGGCACTATATTTTTCCATGCAAACAGTCTCTTGATTTGACTAATATTTTCATGAGTGTTACATGTACTCTCTCAGCCCTTTTCCCACTTGTTCAAATTGGACTCCAGAAAGTTTGCCTGGTCCAGAAGCAATGAATATGAAGGACTATTTTCCTCAGGGTTGGAATTTGCTTCAAAATGAGGTTTTAATTGTTTTTGTTCTTTATCATTTGGATGTATAAATCATAAAAACTTATTTTTAAAGATCTTTTTTAATGTTTTGCAAGGATCTTCATTTTTCTCAAAAAAATCTCCTATTTATTTATTTTATAAATTACACTATTATGGATATTGGTGATGGTAACACCATCAATGGAAACACTCGTGGTGTAGTGGTTAAGTGCTACAGCTGCAAACCAAAGGATCGGCAGTTCGAATCTGCCAGGCACTCCTTGGAAACTCTGTGGGGCAGTTCTATTCTGTCCTATGGGGAAGCTATGAGTCGGAATAGACTTGACGGCACTGGGTTTGGTTTAGTTTTGGAATAGTACGGTTATTTGATGATTATATGAGACAATTCAGGTTAAGTGATTAGCAAAGTTAACACAGTTCCTTTTCCATAGCAAGAGCTCAATACGTTTTTCTTGCAGTTATTAATTCTCTAATGAATTGCATGTTTAGTCCATTTTTCCAATTTTTAATCACTGTGTTTATTCTTTTTTATTAGTTTATAAATTCTTTTATATATTAAGGTCATTAATCTTTGCTATTTGTATTACTTTTTTTCATTTTACCATTTCTTTTTAACTTCATAAATTTTGTTTCTTGCCGGACATTGATTTTAAGTTTGTGTACATTTTCATGTATTAATATCTTCATTTATGATTTCTACTTCTGTTTTCAAAGTAATAAATTTTTTCTTCATCCTGAATTCTACTTTTATTTGCCAATATCTTTCATGGAACAATTTATCCTTCTTTTTTGGAAGTGAGAAGTAATGTATGTGGAATTTTGGTATAGTGTGTGTTGTATGGATTGCACCATTTTTTTTTCCCCCAGAATAATCCTCTAAAAGTTTTACTGTGGATAGATAACATATCTTTTACAAATGCTTTGAGATATTTTTCTATATTAATTTTATAGGCATAAGTATTTATGTTCAATATAGTTTATTGGTTTGTTTGCATATATGGCTGTGATAGAACCATATAGTTTTCATCATTTTGTCTGCTCAAAACTGATTATGATGAGTCTGAATTAATAGTAAGATTTTCAAGAGGCAATATGCTAAAGGTATTTCAAAAGATACTGTTAGAAGACACTAAGAACTCCCTTCTACTGATATGAACTTGACAGATAGATAGCTATTAACATGAGGTAAGTATGGGACACAATGCAGTGGGTATGTAGGGAGTGATAGGACTGAATGTATATTTTCTTTAGCTACTAGCTACTTTTGGATTCCTCTGGTCATAATCTTGTATGGGAATTTATACATTAGAGTTGGAAGGTAAGAAAAGATGAAATGAATTCAACCTTTGCCAGAGAAATTTCATAATTAATTGTATTTTGTATGTCAGCAATAAACAAGAAAACACTTAAAAATTAAACTCAACAATTTTAATTAAAATAAAATCTTAAAAATTTTAAACTGATTTTGCTAAGATTTGGTATGGCTATAATAAGAGACCACCTTTAGTTCAGGGTGATGTATTGAAAAGCAGGATTATTCACTGAAACTAATCTCATGTTTCTTAAATATAAAAGAAAATTCAGACTTGATTTGGGATCAGGATTACATATAAATGCTGAATCAACATTCCAGGTAACAAACGATCTTGGAGACATACTTAATTCAGATTGACAGCCACTAGGTAAATGTGACATGATTGATCCTAGTTCCTGTTCTAATAATTATTCATTCATGTCCATATGATTTCCAAGGAAAAAACTCTTTCCTCATTCCTTTGATTTTTAAAGTATCCCCGCTGTCTTAACATTTAAGTGTCATAAAATTTTCAGTTTTAATATTCTATGTACAATGTCTAGAAATCTTAATGCCCTCATAAATTTGACAATTTAAGTATCTGAGATTTAAAACAGTCTGGGATGATAAGCAAATTTTTAAAAAGGCTAATATTAGGAAATGTTCTTCTGAAGATATTCTCTTAGGAATTTTGGATTTTTGATGAATATGGATTTTTTTGGTGTTTCTAATTTAAAAGATTAATATAGTTTTGCATGTGTTTTTAAATCTGCTTTTTCTCTCTTAAATGTACCTTTTCATCACTGATTGCACGATTAATGTATTTGTGTATAGCTTCCTTTCAGTGGGACAATGATCTCTGATCTTGCCATAAGAGTTAAAAAAAAAAAAAAATCAGTATCCTGAATACTAAGAGTTTACAGAGAAAACAGGAGTCCCTGGGTTCTGCAAATGGTTAAGCACTGGAATTCCAGAGGCACCTAGGAACACAGGCCTGGCAATCTGCTTTCAAGAGGTCACAGCTTTGAAAAACCTTATGCAGCAGTTCTGCTCTGCACACGTGTCAAAATCTACTGAAAGGCAACTAACAAAAATAACAAAAGAAAGCAATCCTCCCTCAACTTGGGTTTGGCTTGGTTTTTGTTTCTCTTTCAGCACTACTGAAGCTGACAAATTACTTTCTGCCTGATTCCTCCCTCTATGACACACACAGACTCTTGACAATTAGGTTGGCTGGCCTTTACCAGTCTAAACTTGCACTTATCTGATTTTCTCTTCTCTGGTGTAGAAGAAAAGAAAAAAAAAAATTCTTATAATATTGGTCTTGTCTGGCCAAGACTTTCAGAAATATTTGAAAAATTAGATCTCATTATTCTTTACCTTGTCTTACTCTTCCCCAAAGAAGGAAGAATGCTTAACTGACTGATAAAGATTCAGAAAATCTCCCTCTATTCCTTTTACTCTTCCTCTCTTGCTCTCTTTGTATCTCAGTAACTTTTTTATCTGAAAGATGAGTGGATCTGCTTTGCTACTGCTCCTGTGAGATCCATTCCCTAGTTTCTGGCCTCGTCAAGAAGTAAATCTGGACCCCCATTTATCTCTCTTTTTCCCCAGCTGATGGGACTACAAGGTTGGTAGAGAATGATTCTGAGAGTATATCTGCTCTGTAGATGAAAAATCTCATTTGGTTGAATTGCCTAAGGTTCAGTTCAATCATTTAATCATTTCTGGAGATTGCAATAACACCTGACTATGATCCCATCTAATACGCAATATTACATCTAATATGTAATTATTAATTTAGTTTTTATTGGAATTAATTTACTGGTATTAATATCAATATTATTGTCCTTCTCTATGAGTCTGCTGCTTCATTTCTCTATTCATTCTAAATTCAGAATGGGTATTTGAACTGTGGGAAATTATTACTAGTAAAACCAAAGATGGAAAAAATAACTCCCAATTCAATAGGTTTGTAGCCCTGGCAGTTCATGTTTGCAGAATATTTTCTTGACTTAGGCCATGACTGAATAACCAGAGTTAAACACTTTGGCTGAAAAATGGTCCTTTCAGATTCTATTTCTTAAGTATTTAAAAGTCACACCAAGAGAGTCACTATTTCTTTATGCCTTGGAAGTTATACAGTGACCAAATTTGGCCTGCCCTGTAGAAGCAAGAGCAAACGTAGAAGACTGTAAAATGCTCAGAGAAGATGAGAAAAAATGAAAATAAATCAGATTACAAAAGTAGTATATTGAGACTGGGGGCCAAGATGGCAGACTAGGTAGACGCTACCTCGGATCCCTCTTGCAACAAAGACTCAGAAAAACAAGTGAATCGATCACATACATAACAATCTACGAACCCTGAACAACAAACACAGATTTAGAGACGGAGAACGAACAAATATGGGGAAGCAGCGACTGTTTTCGGAGCCTGGAGCCAGCGTCCCAGTCAGGTAACCCTGGCGCCAGGCTTAGGTCTGGGAGCAGGGGAGATGAACACAAAATCTTGTGACGACGCAAACAAGGGGTGCAGCCCTACCCCCCTGAACTGACCCCGGGAGAGGGCCCAGCAGGACCGCGTGGGCGGCGTGGCGATGCAGCTGGTGAGAGAAGTCCCTGGGAGGCAGTGACTGGTTTTGGAGCTGGGAGTGCAGCATCCCAGCCGGGGAACCTTAGCGCCGGTCTCTTGACTGTGCGCTGTCACGGCACAAGCACGGGGTGCAGCCCCACTCACCTAAACTAACCCTGGAAGGGGGTCCAGCCAGTCCGTGGGGGTGGCGCGGGGACGCGGCTGGGGGGAAGAGAAGTCCCCAGGAGTCAGCGACTGATTTTGGAGCCGGGAGTGCAGCATCCCAGCAGGGGAACCTTGACGCTGGGCTTTGGATTGGCAGGGGAGGATCTGACTGTGGCTTCAGTGGGCCAGACCCTCGGGGGCAATCTCCACACAGCCAGCACACATAGGTGACACGCCCCTCAGGAATCTCAGATAAAATAGTCATTCCAAGCAAGATAAGCAACTTTGGCTATATTCCAGGGTGCTACTCTCCTGTTTCTCTGAACCCTCCCCCATGCTTCCAGGTGGCTTCATTAACATTGGAATTTCCTGAGCCAGAGGGAGAACGGCTCCGCCTCCGCGGCGGCTTTGTTTCTCCCTTTTTTTTTCTTTTTTGCTCTTTTCCTAACCCATTCTTCTGGCCTGAGAGAAGGAACCACAAAAAACCCAGGGACCAAAAATCCATCCCTAATTGGACTAAAAACACAGAACCAGCTACAGCCAAGCATATATGATCCAAATCTCAGACTTTCATCCTTACAGGGAACAAGGTCGCGTTTATAATCCAAAGGCAGTTCTGATACGGATCTGAATGCATTTTATTTTAGTGGATTTTCTGGAAAAACAAGTTTCCCAGGTCTGATATCTCTGCTTATTCAACAGAGCCCTAACTGACCCACAACAGGGAACTGAGGGTTGAAGCTCCCCCCAGACCACCTAGCCTCTTGCCTTAGGGGTCTAAGAAGGGTGACACCTACCAATCAGTAGAGGTACGTGCATTGGGGGCCTAAGGTACAACTGCAGTGCCCTCCCACCAAGGTGCTATAGGAATAGAGACACACCTACCTCACTGACACTTGGGGGAAACCTGTCACCATCCTGCCACCCCCGGAGGGTGAACCCCAGCTGCTAATAGAATCAGGTGCACACAACTATCACCACTACTTCTCGAGGCGGATAGGTGTTAGGGTGCAGCACACACTTGATGACCCAAAATCAGATTCTACTCAAGAATAGTGAATAGACTCAGGCATATATATCTGGCAACAGCCCAAACCAGCTGGTAACAGGTCATAAGTAAGTCAAGGGCTACAACAAACAAGACAGCACAATCTAGTAGCTCATCCAAGTATATTGAAAGAAAACAAAACAAGATAAGACTCAGTGAGCAATTATAGAAAAAACCACTACTAGTGATGGCTCGGAGACAGCAGTCGATATCAAACCACATAAAGAAGCAGACCATGACAGCTTCTACAACCCCCCAGACAAAAGAATCAAAATCTTTCCCAAATGAAGATACAATCCTGGAATTATCAGATACAGAATATAAAAAACTAATTTACAGAATGCTTCAAGACATCACAAATGAAATAAGGCAAACTGCAGAAAAAGCCAAGGAACACACTGATAAAACTGTTGAAGAACTCAAAAAGATTATTCAAGAACATAGTGGGAAAATTAATAAGTTGCAAGAATCCATAGAGAGACAGCATGTAGAAATCCAAAAGATTAACAATAAAATTACAGAATTAGACAACGCAATAGGAAGTCTGAGGAGCAGGCTCAAGCAATTAGAATGCAGAGTGGGAAATCTGGAGGACAGGGAATTAACAGCAAGATAGCTGGAAAAAATCAGATAAAAGAATTAAAAAAAATGAAGAAACCCTAAGAATCATGTGGGACTCTATCAAGAAGGATAACTTGCGTGTGATTGGAGGCCCAGAACAGGGAAGGAGGACAGAAAACACAGAGAAAATAGTTGAAGATCTGCTGACAGAAAACTTCCCTGACATCATGAAAGACGAAAGGATATCTATCCAAGATGCTCATCAAACCCCATTTAAGATTGATCCAAAAAGAAAAACACCAAGACATATTATCATCAAACTTGCCAAAACCAAACATAAAGAGAAAATTTTAAAAGCAGCCAGGGAGAAAAGAAAGGTCTCCTTAGAGGGAGAATCAATAAGAGTAAGTTCAGACTACTCAGCAGAAACCAAGCAGGCAAGAAGGCAATGGGATGACATATACAGAGCACTGAAGGAGAAAAACTGCCAGCCAAGGATCATATATCCAGCAAAACTCTCTCTGAAATATGAAGGCGAAATTAAGATATTTACAGATAAACACAAGTTTAGAGAATTTGCAAAAACCAAACCAAAGCTACAAGAAATATTAAAGGAAATTGTTTGGTCAGAAAACCAATAATATCAGATACCAGCACAATCCAAGGTCACAAAACAGAACATCCTGATATCAACTCAAATAGGGAAATCACAAAAACAAATTAAGACTAATGAAAAAAAAAAATGCTCATAACAGGGAATCATTGAAGTCAATATGTAAAAGATCACAATAAGCAAAAAGAGGGACCAAATACAGGTGGCATAGAACTGCCATATGGAGAGTGATACAAGCTGATATAGGACAATACAAGTTAGGTTTTTGCTTAGAAAAATAGGGGTAAATATTAAGGTAACCACAAAGAGGTATAACAACTCCATAACTCAAGATAAAAGCCAAGAAAAACGTAACGACTCAACAAAAATAAAGTCAAATACTATGAGAATGAGGATCTCACAATTTACTAAGAAAAACGTCTCAGCACAAAAAAGTAAGTGGAAAAATGAAATTGTCAACAACACACATAAAAAGGCATCAAAATGACAACACTAAACACTTATTTATCTATAATTATGCTGAATGTAAATGGACTAAATGCACCAATAAAGAGACAGAGAGTCTCAGACTGGATGAAGAAACACGATCCGTCTATACGCTGCCTACAAGAGACACACCTTAGAGACACAAACAAACTAAAACTCAAAGGATGGAAAAAAATATATCAAGGAAACAATAAGCAAAAAAGAAGAGGAGTAGCAATATTAATTTCTGAAAAAATAGACTTTAGACTTAAATCCGCCACAAAGGATAAAGAAGGACACTACATAATGATAAAAGGGACAATTGATCAGGAAGATATAACCATATTAAATATTTATGCACACAATGACAAGGCTGCAAGATACATAAATCAAATTTTAACAGAACTGAAAAGTGAGATAGACACCTCCACAATTATAGTAGGAGACTTCAACACACCACTATCGGAGAAGGACAGGACATCCAATAAGAAGCTCAATAGAGACACGGAAGACCCAATTACTACAATCAATCAACTTGACATCATTGACTTATACAGAACTCTCCACCCAACTGCTGCAAAATATACTTTTTTTTCTAATGCACGTGAAATATTCTCTAGAATAGACCACATATTAGGTCATAAAACAAACCTTTGCAGAATCCAAAACATCGAAATATTACAAAGCATCTTCTCAGGCCACAAGGCAATAAAACTAGAGATCAATAACAGAAAAACTAGGGAAAAGAAATCAAATACTTGGAAACTGAACAATACCCTCCTGAAAACAGACTGGGTGATAGAGGACATCAAGTAGGGAATAAGGAAATTCATAGAATGCAACGAGAATGAAAATAAAACCTATCAAAACCTCTGGGACACAGCAAAAGCAGTGCTTAGAGGCCAATTTATATTGATAAATGCACACATACAAAAAGAATAAAGAGCCAAAATCAGAGAACTGTCCCTACAACTTGAACAAATAGAAAGTGAGCAACAAAAGAATCCCTCAGGCACCAGAAGAAAACAAATAATAAAAATTAGAGCTGAACTAAATGAATTAGAGAACAGAAAAACAATTGAAAGAATTAACAAAGCCAAAAGCTGGTTCTTTGAAAAAATTAACAAAATTGATAAACCATTGGCTAGACTGACTAAAGAAATACAGGAAAGGAAACAAATAACCTGAATAAGAAACGAGAGGGGCCACATCACAAGAGACCCAACTGAAATTAAAAGAATCATAACAAATTATTACGAAAAATTGTACTCTAACAAATTTGCAAACCTAGAAGAAATGGATGAATTCCTGGAAAAACACTACCTACCTAAACTAACACAATCAGAAGTAGAACAACTAAATAGACCCATAACCAAAAAAAGAGATTGAAACGGTAATCAAAAAACTCCCAACAAAAAAAAGCCCTGGCCCAGATGGCTTCACTGCAGAGTTCTACCAAACTTTCAGAGAAGAGTTAACACCACTACTACTAAAGGTACTTCAAAGCATAGAAAGTGATGCAATACTACCCAGCTCATTCTATGAAGCCACCATCTCCCTAATACCAAAACCAGGTAAAGACATTACAAAAAAAAGAAAATTACAGACCTGTATCCCTCATGAACATAGATGCAAAAATCCTCAACAAAATTCTAGCCAATAGAATTCAACAACATATCAAAAAAATAATTCACCACGACCAAGTGAGATTTATACCAGGTATGCAAGGCTGGTTTAATATTAGAAAAACCATTAATGTAATCCACCACATAAATAAAACAAAAGACAAAAACCACATGATCTTATCAATTGATGCAGAAAAGGCATTTGACAAAGTCCAACACCCATTTTTGATAAAAACTCTCAGCTAAATAGGAATTGAAGGAAAATTCCTCAACATAATAAAGAGCATTTTTTTTTCTATGCAAAGCCAACAGCCAACATCACTCTAAATGGACAGAACCTGAAAGCATTTCCCTTGAGAATGGGAACCAGACAAGGATGCCCTTTATCACCGCTCTTATTCAACATTGTACTTGAAGTCCTAGCCAGGGCAATTAGGCTAGACAAAGAAATAAAGGGCATCTGGATTGGCAAAGAGGAAGTAAAATTATCTCTATTTGCAGATGACATGATCTTATACACAAAAAACCCCAACGAATCCACCAGAAAACTACTGAAACTAATAGAAGAGTTTGGCAGAGTCTCAGGTTATGAAATAAATATACAAAAATCACTTGGATTCCTCTACATCAACAAAACGAACATGGAAGAGGAAATAACCAAATCAATACCATTCACAGTAGCCCCCAAGAAGATAAAATACTTAGGAATAAAACTTACCAAGGATATAAAAGACCTATACAAAGAAAACTACAAAGCTCTACTACAAGAAATTAAAAAGGACATACTTAAGTGGAAAAACATACCTTGCTCATGGATAGGAAGACTTAACATAGTAAAAATGTCTATTCTACCAAAAGCCATCTATACGTACAGTGCACTTCCAATCCAAATTCCAATGCCATTTTTTAAGGTGATAGAAAAACAAATCACCAACTTCATATGGAAGGGAAAGAAGCCTCGGATAAGCAAAGCATTACTGAAAAAGAAGAAGAAAGTGGGAGGCCTCACTCTACCTGATTTCAGAACCTATTATACAGCCACAGTAGTCAAAACAGCCTGGTACTGGTACAGCAACAGGCACATAGACCAGTGGAACATAATTGAGAACCCAGATATAAATCCATCCACATATGAGCCCCTGATATTTGACAAAGGCCCAGTGTCAGTTAATTGGGGAAAAGATAGTCTTTTTAACAAATGGTGCTGGCATAACTGGATATCCATTTGCAAAGAAATGAAACAGGACCCATACCTCACACCATGCACAAAAACTAACTCCAAGTGGATCAAAGACCTAAACATAAAGACTAAAACGATAAAGATCATGGAAGAAAAAATTGGGACAACCCTAGGAGCCCTAATACAAGGTATAAACAGAATACAAAACATTACCAAAAATGATGAAGAGAAACCCGATAACTGGGAGCTCCTAAAAATCAAACACCTATGCTCATCTAAAGACTTCACCAAAAGAGTAAAAAGACCACCTACAGATTGGGAAAGAATTTTCAGCTATGACATCTCCGACCAGCACCTGATCTCTAAATCTACATGATTCTGTCAAAACTCAACCACAAAAAGACAAACAACCCAATCAAGAAGTGGGCAAAGGATATGAACACACAGTTCACTAAAGAAGATATTCAGGTAGCCAACAGATACATGAGAAAATGCTCTCGATCATTAGCCATTAGAGAAATGCAAATTAAAACTACGATGAGATTCCATCTCACTCCAACAAGGCTGGCATTAATCCAAAAAACACAAAATAATAAATGTTGGAGAGGCTGCGGAGAGATTGGAACTCTTATACACTGCTGGTGGGAATGTAAAATGGTACAACCACTTTGGAAATCTATCTGGCGTTATCTTAAACAGTTAGAAATAGAACTACCATACAACCCAGAAATCCCACTCCTCGGAATATACCCTAGAGAAATAAGAGCCTTCACACAAATATATGCACACCCATGTTTATTGCAGCTCTGTTTACAATAGCAAAAAGCTGGAAGCAACCAAGGTGTCTATCAACGGATGAATGGGTAAATAAATTGTGGTATATTCACACAATGGAATACTATGCATCGATAAAGAACAGTGACGAATCTGTGAAACATTTCATAACATGGGGAACCTGGAAGGCATTATGCTGAGCGAAATTAGTCAGAGGCAAAAGGACAAATATTGTATAAGACCACTATTATAAGATCTTGAGAAACAGTATAAACTGAGAAGAACACATACTTTTGTGGTAATGAGGAGGGAAGGGAAGGAGGGTGGGAGAGGGTTTTTTACTGATTAATTAGTAGATAAGAACTGCTTTAGGTGAAGGGAAGGACAATACTCAATATATGGAAGGTTAGCTCAACTGGACTGGACCAAAAGCAAAGAAGTTTCCGGGATAAAATGAATGCTTCAAAGGTCAGCGGAGCAAGGGCGGGGGTTTGGGGACCATGGTTTAAGGGGACTTCTAAGTCAGTTGGCAAAATAATTCTGTTATGAAAACATTCTGCATCCTACTTTGAAATGTGGCGTCTGGGGTCTTAAATGCTAACAAGCGGCCATCTAAGATGCATCAGTTGGTCTCATCCCACCTGGAGCAAAGGAGAATGAAGAACACCAAGGTCACACGATAACTAACAGCCCAAGAGACGAAAAGGGCCACATGAACCAGAGACCTACATCATCCTGAGACCAGAAGAACTAGTTGGCACCTGGCCACAATCGATGACTGCCCTGACAGGGAGCACAACAGAGAACCCCTGAGGGAGCAGGAGATCAGTGGGATGCAGACCCCAAATTCTCACAAAAAGACCATACTTAATGGTCTGATTGAGACTAGAGGAATCCTGGCGGTCATGATCCCCAAACCTTTTGTTGGCACAGGACAGGAACCATTCCTGAAGACAACTCAGCAGACATGAAAGGGACTGGACAGTGGGTAGGTGAGAGATGCTGATGAAGAGTGAGCTAATTATACCAAGTGGTCACTTGAGACTGTGTTGGCATCTCCTGTCTGGAGAGGGGATGGGAGGATAGAGAGAGTTGGAAGCTGGCAAAATTGTCACGAAAGGAGAGACTGGAAGGGCTGACTCATTAGGGGGAGAGCAAGTGGGAGTAAGGAGTAAGGTGTATATAAACTTATATGTGACAGTCTGACTTGATTTGTAAACGTTTACTTGAAGCTCAATAAAAGTTAATAAAAAAAAAAAACCTCAAATAAAGAAGGCTTTCCACCACAAAAAAAAATAATAATAAAGCTATTCTCAATTCTAAAAAAAAAAAAAGTAGTACATTGAAAAGCTTTCCAGAACTTGGTTCCAAGGCTTAGTTTGACCTGAATTTGGGCCTTTTGGTTCCTTTTGTATCTCTGTGGTAGGTCCCCCTTCTTTACTTAGGTTAAGTTTAGGTGTCTTCAATGAAGCGTTGCAATTTGTTATGCAAGTAATACTGCCTGTAAGCAGAAACTAAAATCTGGTTAGCCAAACACTAATTTTCAACTTCTTCCTCGTCTGCCTCCATTATAGAATGAAAAGTTAAATATTTAACTTTTCCTGGAAGCTAGGGGTAGCCATGTACTACAGAGGTCAAAATTCACTTAGGGCTTCTATAAATGTTCTGCTTCCTGTATAATAATGACTGAGAGACCTGGTGCCATACATCCCCTCATTCTTACTGCCTTCAACAAAGATGGGGCATATAAAACTTCAGCAACAATATGGCAGCCATTATTGACAGTCTGAGAGAAATTCAGTCACACTTGAACCAGTGCCAGCATTTGCCCACCTCTAGACTGTCAGTTATGTGAGTCAAAAATGTGTGTGTGTGTTTATAGACATAGACACAGGTATATGCATAGCTATAAGTATAAACATAGGTACAGACATATTTCACTGTTATTCCTATACAATATAGTCCTTATAAGAAGCTCTGGTGGAGCAGTGGTTAAGCCCTTAGCTGCTTAACTGACAGTTCAACGGTTTTAACCCACTAGCTGTTCCCTGGAAGAAAGACGTGGCAGTCTGCTTCGATAAAGATTTATAGCCTTGAAAACAGTATAGCGTAGTTCTACTCTGTCCTATTTATTGCCTACACAAAGGCATTCTGCTGTGTGGGTTGTAACAAATTATAGATAACATTGGGAAGAATGGGAATTCTAGAGCACTTAATTGTGTTTGTGAGGAACCTGTACATAGATCAAGAGGCACTTGTTTGGACAGAACAAGGGGATACTGTGTGGTTTAAAGTCAGGACAGGTGTGCATCAGGGTTGCATCCTTTCAATGTACCTATTCAGTCTGTATGCTGAGCAAATAATCCAAGAAGCTGGACTATATGAAGAAGAACGGGGCATCAGGATTGGAGGAGGACTCATTAACAACCTGCATTACACAGATGACACAACCTTGCTTGCTGAAAGTGAAGAGGAATTGAAGCACTAACTGATGAAGATCAAAGACCACAGCCTTCAGTATGGACTGCACCTCAACATAAAGAAAACAAAAATCCTCACAACTAAACCAATAAGTAACATCATAATAAACGGAGAAAAGATTGAAGTTGACAGGGATTTCATTTTACTTGGATCCATAGCCACCACCCATGGAAGCAGCAGTCAAGAAATCATTTGATGCATTGCACTGGTCAAACCTGGTGCAAAAGACCTCTTTAAAGTGTTGAAAAGCTAAGATGTCACCTTGAAGACTAAGGTATTCCTGACCCAAGCCATGGTATTTTCAATAGCATCATATGCACACGAAAGCTGGACAATGAATAGGAAAGAAAAAGAACTGACGCTTTTGAATTGTGGTGTTGGTGAAGAATATTGAACACACCATGGACTGCCAAAAGAACACAAATCTGTCTTTGATGAAGTACAACCAGAATACTCCTTGGAGGCAAGGATGGCAAGACTATGTCTTGCATACTTTAGACATGTTGTCAGGAGAGATCAGTCCCTGGAGGAGGACATCATGCTGGGTAAAGCATAGGGTCAATGAAAAAGAGGAAGAGCCTCAACAAAATGGATTGACATAGTGACTGCAACAATGGGCTCAAGAATAACAACAATTGTGGGCATGGTGCAAGACAAGGCAGTGTTTTGTTCTGTTGTATATTGGGTCGCTATGAGTTGGAACCAACTTCATGGCACCTAAGAACAACAACAGCAATGCTGTCCTATAGGGTGACTATGAGTCAGAATCGATTTGATGGCAATGTTTTGTTTTTTCTTAAGTTGTCCTTATGGCTTTTAAGCATGATTCTCATAGATCTCTGATAAACTGATTTGTAACTTTTATTTTAGCACTCACAGTATTGAATTCAGAAATGTTTCCTGTGTAAATTTCTGTTTGGTGGCATGGTTAAGAGTAAAAGCATGAAAAGTGTGTTTAAGCCAAAGAGCACTGTGCTCTTTTCCCATATTATGCATTGCTTAGATTCAAAATTCATGAGGAGTACCAAGCTCTGCTACTTGTTCTTCAACATACATGGTGGCATGATTGTGTTCTGGATTGTTTTAACTCACTGATTCTCACCCAAGTGTGACTTTCCCCCTAAGGTACATTTGGCAAAGTGTGGAGACATTTCTGATTGTAACAATTGGTGGGACAGTGTACTGGCATCTAGGCGATGGAAGCTAAGGATGCTGCCAAACATCCTACAATGCACAAAATGGTCTCCCTAAGCAAAGAATTATCCAGTCAAAAATGTCAGTAGTGTTGAAGTTGAGAAACCATGTTTTAACCTAATGAATATAAATCTGGGCCTAAAGGGAGACAAGTGAGCTTGCAGAAGGTCTAATGTTGACCTCTACTCATATTTATCGTATGCAATTGTATGTCTGGATCTGGGGACACCTAAACACTTTATGTTACTGGGCAATATTTTTACCCTCTCTGCTGTGTAACTTCCATTACTGGCTACCTTCTGCATCATTAAAGTAAGTAACCCTTGTTTGATTTACTTAGATTTTGTTTGTGTCTCGTCACCCCATCAATCTGAAACTGGTATTACATTTTTAACATTGTGGGAATACAAATTGGTGGCAATGGTGGGATTTACACAAGTCCCCAAACCCATTATGGCTGAATATCTGTGCAGAAGGTGGCAGAGTAATAAATGAAAGAGGAATATTTTTAAACCCATAAGGCTTGCTAATCACCTGTGCTTCAAGATGGCTAAGGTCTTAGAATCTACCAGGAGGGAGAACTTTTTTATTGGAGCATGAAGACAATAACTCTCAAGTATATTAAAATATAAATTGTAATAAAATAGAAACAAGGAAACAAACAAAAATCTTGCAATGTTCTGGTTAGTGATATCTGCTTTAGGGAAAATCATACTGAGCTAAGAAAGTAAATGACATGACACGAATGAAAGTTATAGGTTGGAGGATTCTAGGGCTCACTGTGCAGTAATTCCTGGGTACTGTGCCCTTGTGGCATAGTGGTTAAGCATTTGGATGCTAACCAAAAGGTTGGCAGTTTGAATCTAATACCTGCTCCTTGGAAACACTATGGGGCAGTTCTACTCTGTTCTATAGGGTCACTACGAGCCAGAATCTGCCCGATGGCAGTGGGCTTAGTGGGTTTGGTGATAAAGAACCTATAGTAGCCCTGTGTGTGTGCGTGTGTGCGTGTGTGTGTGTGTGTGTGTGTAGAGGAGTGAGGCATATGAGGTTCAGTGATGAAAGAAAAAAGGAATAATCAATATAAAGATTTATAACATGAATTCACTCATGGGGATATAACATGGATATTGTATGGAAATGGAATACCCTAACATGTCTCCCAGAAGCTATGGTTGGGAATGCCTGTATCTTACTCTGTTAGGAAATTTGATATTTCCCAAAGCCAAGAACTGAGATGAATCTGAATCAATTCAAACTCCCTGAGCAACAAGATCATATTGAATTTTTATGCTAATATTTTTTTATAACGGTATTTGGTACCTACTAACTCTTGTCTAATGATCCAGCCTGATTGATGTAAATGGTTGTTATTTCTTAATGGTATAGCTGTACATTTGAACAAAGAATTGGGAATGGTAGGGTATCTAATGTATCAGTCCCCCCCCCGCCCCCACTTAGGAAACAAGATAAATTTTACCTGGACACATGACCAGTCAGAGAGTACACAAAAATTGGAAGTTGTACATAAGAAGGAATTAATATAATTAAAAGTTAATGTAGCTCCTTGAGCAACCTGTACTATCATACATTTTCCAAAAGTCAAATAGTAGTACTCCCTTTGTGCATGGTCACTAAACACTGGACAGAGAATAGGTGTTTAATGGTGGTTCCAAGTAGAAAGTAAACAATTTGCAAAGAATGCTTGACAGATATCTATAGTCGCCAAAGCTACTTTTTACCATTTAACTATAGGTACATACCCTGCATTTATGAGTAAATAACTTATAGCCAAATGCATTCATGCCATCAAGAGCCTCCTGTGAAAGAATGTATTGCCAATTAATCAGAATTGAGCTTATAATATCCAGAGATGACCTGTGTGCATGTTATCTACCTAAGGAATGTTGAATCATGTAGAATTGGCTTATATAAATCAAGGACATAACAAAAAAAATTATTTTGGGAGTCCTTGAAAAGTTTCTCTTTCATAAAGTTATCCAAGTGTGGAAGTCAGTGTGACATGATGCAGAGGCGTTGCAAAATTGGGCAGATAAAACCCTGAAACTCTTTTCCCAATGAGAGCACACACAATATTGAGAAAGAACTTACGTGTCAATTCAAGAAGGACTCTTAATTACCTTATTCATTTTTTAATTACATATAATTGAAGAGGGCAACATCTAAGAATTCTTGAATCACATGCCAAGAGATACTTTAAGATGTGGTACCATATCACTGCACTCTTTGGGATGCACAGTATGTACATACTAGAATGCTATTTTTGAAAAAGTAAGTGGGAATGAGTCTACACACACACACACACAAAAGTTAAGAAAGCCTGTAATGGAAGGTTAGTGCAGCATGGACACCCATCTTGGCTCATGATTCTGGGCTGTTCTTTATTTTAACTACAGACATTAAAGAACCAAGAATTAATAAATGTTACATATCTACCTTGATCCATATACCATATGATGTTTTCTTTTAGGGTCTGTCATGGGATGGATTGTGTCCCCCCAAAATATCTGTCCGCCTAGCTGGGCCATGATTCTCAGTCTTCTGTGATTGTCCCAATTTTATGTGAATTTCCTATATGTTGTAAATCCTATCACTATGATGTAATTAGATGGATTGGTGGCAATTTATATTGATGAGGTCTACAAGATCGGATAGTGTCTTAAGCCAATCTCTTTTGAAATATAAAAGAGGGATGTGAGCAGAGAGATGTGGGAGCCTCATACCACCAAGAAAGCAGTGCCAGGAGCAGAGCCTGTCCTTTGGACCTGTGGTTCCTGTGCTGAGATGCTCTCGGACCAAGGGAAGACTGATGACAAGGGCTTCTTTCAGAGCCAAAAGAGAGAGAAAGCCCTCCCTGGAGCTGGTGCCCTGAATTTCAGACTTCTAGCTTACTGGACTGTGAGACAATAAACTTTTCTTTGTTAAAGCCATCCACTTGTGGTATTTCTGTTATAGCAGCACTAGATGACTAAGACAGGATCCTTGTCTGTCGTCATTGTTATGTAAGTATAGGCTTTGTGAGTTCCTTTTCTCAACATAGATTGCAGAATCTCATTACTGTGGCTGTCATTCCGTTACATACCTTACAAGCATAATACATTTAATTACACTATATGTGGCTATCTTTTAGGATGCATGTTAAAATATCATGCCACACATATAAACCCATTGCCACCCAATTGATTCTGAATCATAGTGACCCTATAGGACAGACTAGAACTACCACATAGTTTCCAAGGCTGTAACCTTTACCGAAACAGATTGCCACATCTTTCTCCCATGGACTGGTTAGTGGGTTTGAACCACCAACCTTTTGGTTAGCAGCTGAGCATTTAACCACTGCACCACCATAGCTCCTCCCACATATATTCAAAGCTAAGCCTGCTGCCATCCAGCTGATTCTGATTCATAGCAGCCCTATACGGTTTCCAAGGCTGTAAATCTCTACAGAAGTAGATTGCCACATCTTTCCCCCTTGAGCTGCAGGTAGTTTTGAATCACTGACCTTTCGGTTAGCAGTCAATTGCTTTAAACATTGCATCACTAGGGCTCCTCATGAGTCAACTAACAAGAGTTAATGGTTAAATCAGATTGGTTACCAGATTTAATCAAGAACTCTCGTTAGATGACTCATATTAGATGCACAGTGAAAGTTATGAGAAGTTGAATATTGATTTGTCACCCAAATTAAAAAAAAAAACAAAACTCTACCCTATAAAGCAGGCTTGAAAGAATCATTACTATAACATGTCTTCCCCTTGCAACTGGGTTGAATATTTCCTAGAACTTATTTTTCAGAGAAATTACTCATTAGTAATCAGTTATCCCAGGAAAAACGGTATGTCAGACAATGTAGGTCCTTATGTGATTTTCTGTAACTCTTATAAACTTTGATTTCAAGGTCGCTCTTATAAGGCAGCATTTGTTTCACAGTGCTTAACAACACTGATTCAAAAGGTAAAGCTGTGATTTGATATCACCATTATGAAAACTGTTATTCTAGAGAGTATAAAGGTTTCAGGGCTAGAGCTTAAATCACTGTCACTGGGACCTGTGTTTAATTAGTTTTAGATATCTTCTCTACTTAAGCCTGATATATTAACTTGCTGGAGCTTTATTTTTCATTACCAAAGTCCCAGACTGATTAACTTGTTCTATGATCTGTGTAATCAATTGTTTATTGTGAATTGAACCAACAGCTGCAGAACACAGTTGGAAATAACCCAGGAGCAAAGGAAGACATGATTTCAGGAAGATAAAAACAAAATAGAGGAATCAAGCCAACTAAAATATAACTTATGCAAAGATGAGTGAGTGTAAAGGTGCCCCTTCTGTGCCACTTCCTAGGAATTAATGAGAAAGAGTCACAGCTTTCAGGTCCTCAAGTAAAACCCCTGACACAATGTACGAAGTAAATTATCTGTAACCATAATTGAAAGGTTGGAGATCCTGTTCTCCTAATTATGTTACCAGAAAAAATTATGGCGATCTTCAGAGTTTATGTTGTTGTTGTTGTTTCTTTAATCGTATATATCTGTTGAATTCAAGTGCTTTTATCATTTTTGTACAGGAAACAGAATTTTCTTAATACATAGCTTAAGAATGGCTATTATTATTAATTATGATAATAAAGACAATACTGGCAAATGGTTAAGTATAAGCTATCAACAGTGAATTTTTTCTATAGATTTTTTTTTTTTTAAGCAGAGGATTTTTAAGACTTAGGAGCCCCGGTGGTACAGTGGTTAAGCTCTTGGCTGCTAATCAAAAGGTCAAAGGTTGGAACCCAAGCAAATGTAGCAGTCTGCTTCTGTAAAGATTTACAGCCTTAGAACTCCCCTGGGTAGTTCTACTCTGTCCTATAGGGTTGTTATGAGTTGAAATTAATGATGCCCATTGCCCGTTAAGTCAGTTCTGACTCACAGTGACCCTATAGGACAGAGTAGAACTGCCCCATAGAGATTCCAAGGAATGCCTGGTGGACTCCAACTTCTGACCTTTTGGTTAGCAGCTGAATGACTTAACCACTACACCACCAGGGCTTCCCAACGATAGCAAGTTTTTTGTTTGTTTAAGTTTTAAGCTAGGTGTTCAACAGCAAAAATAATTTTTCAAAAAAGAAACATTGTATGTGATGAAAGAAATGGATCCAGTTTAAGTTTTTCATCATAAATTCAAATATTTAAATTTATTTTTTGCTTATGGGAGCTTTTATTATTTATTTTTAAAATAGTATGTCATATTTTAGAGTTTTACATTCTAATTATTTATCTTCCTAACTGTGTGTCCTAAAGTTGCTAAAACTTTCAAAGTGTCTTTTTCCTCATCTATGAAATATGAATAAGAGTAATATTTATTTCTGCAACTACACCTCTGTACACAGGACGAGAGTTCTCCTGGGGATAATAGTCCATAACCATTTTTAATGAACTATTTAAGGACCTTTTCCTCGTTGAGCCTAGGCATCTTTGCTTTCTGTACACTCATTCACTCATGGCACCTCAAGCAAACTATGAAGGAGCTGTGGTGTGCACTCACTACTCTTGAGTCTACACACCTATCTCTTCTTTGTAGGATTGAAGAAATATCCTTTCTTTCTTTCTCTATCGAAGACAGTTGTTTCCGAATCCTTCCCCTTGTATCACCTCCTCAAGGCAGCTGCAGCTTTCAGCTTCTAGAAAACAAAGGAAATAAAATATCAGGAAGAGACCTAACTGGCAAGTAATATCTACTTTTTAAAGGAAAATAAATTCCCCATTAATTTAAGGATAGTTTTTGGGGGGGGTTGGTAGGTGAGCCACATTTCAAGATTTGGATACTTGCTTTGTTTTGAGGTGACGAGATTCACAGTGAAAACAAATTTATTACTATAACTGCACTCCTATGAAGAAGATACTGTTGTAATTCCCATATTACAGATGAGAAAACTGTATAAAAAGTCAAAGTAACTTGATAAAGTTATGAAGATGGCAGGTTGTGGAGCAGAAATTTGAACCCTTCAATTTACCTCCTAGAGTCCAGCCTTCAGACGATTTCACTACGTGACAGTTTCACAAATTAACCTGAGTGAAATTTCCTCCATATATCTTAAGATGTTGAGATGTAACTTCATTTCTTATGGATTTTTTTTTCTCAACCGCTATTTTCTTTTTTCCTCTTTTTTTTATATTGTGGTGAAAACATAACGCATCAAAACATCGTCCAACACAACTTCCACATTTATAATTTAATGTCATTGATTACTTTTTTTATGTTGTGCCATCATTATCCCCATCATCATCCAAAACATTCCAACACCATTGACATAATGCTCCCCTCCTTCCCACCCGTGGTAACCATTAATAATCTTTGGTTACTATATATTTGCTTATTGTATATGAATGAGACCATACAGTATTTGTCCTCTCGCTACTGGCTTATTTTGCTCAACATAATGTTTTCAAGTTTCATTCATGTTGCAGCATGCGTCAGAACTTCGTTTCTTTCTACCACTGCACAGAATTCCAGGTCCGGAGAGATACACTTCCTCTGATATCATCCCTCCTCAGGGCAACATGTAGCTGATGAACAAGGATTTTAAAAGCTTGACCATTTGGGTCCAACAGGGATAACTCTGACAAATGGAACTTATTTTGGGACTTCTGCAATGGGACCGGCCAAAGTTTGGCAGGCTCGCACTGGAATTCAACTTCTCAATCCTACTTCCCCCTGCTTCCTTTCGCAGGATTTGATCTCTATAAAACAGATTTTGCACTTCACCTTCTCCTCAGCGTCTGCTTCTGGAGAACCCAATTTGTCACAATATCCTATAAGGAAATCAGATAAGATTCATTTTATAACATATTATTGTCAAGTATTAGTTTTATTAATTGAACCTTTAACATTTTTCTTTCTTGACACAATTTTAATGACTTAAAGTATAAAGTTACTTTATATAAAATGAATGATCCCATTAGCTTTAGCAACTTCATCTAAGAAAATTAATAATATGTCTTCCTAAACAGCTCATTGACTGCCTCCACTATAACAATTTATTTTTCACAGTAAAAATGAGTGAAGGAGAGCAGAATGTTGATATGTTGAAACAGGTGGAGCTATGGAAAAAATGAGAAGCAACGTGCTTTCAAACATTCCCAAATTTGCTTTACCATTTTTCTCTTTTTCTACCTACCTACCTGTCTGTCTGTCCATCGTCTGTCTGTCTGTCTAATCTATATCTATCTATCTGTGTGTAGGAAGATTTTATACAAATATTTTCAAAAAAGATACTAGAGAACTAACATTAATTTTCTTTTTAAATTCACAGTCGGCTTTATCAGGAATTGCTTTATTGTATAAACCATTGTCATTTTTAAGCATGTATACAAACACTATTCAGGCATGAGTATTAATCACATTATTTCACTGTAGATATATTTTAAACTCCAAGATGTAGTTTCATTTTTGTTTTGAACAAGCAATTTAGAGGCAAACATAATACAAAAAAAATCATGTATTCATTTATTCAAACGTTTTAGTATTCATCGAGGTCCATTACATACATAAAAGATACTGTGGAATACAAGGCAAATAGAAAGATAATTGGCAAATTATGTCCTTCAAAGGGCTTACAGCTTACTGGAGGAGATAGTGATATAAATATGCAACTATAGTGCTGTGTAATAACTGATGATAAAGGAATTGTGATGAAGAAAAGCACATGCATTAAAGGATGTAGGTGGAGTTGTTGTTAGGTGCCTTTGAGTTGGTTCCAACTCACAGCGACCCTACTTACAACAAAAGGAGACACTTTCCAGTTTGATCCTTACAATCATTGCTATGTTTGAGCTCATTGTTGCAGCCACTGTATCAACCCATCCCATTGTGAAGGTCATCCTCTTTTTCATTTACCCTTTACCAAGAGAGGGATGGAGAGGGGAATGAAAAGAGATGAAGAGATAAGCATTCCTGGTGGTGCAGTGGTTAAGCACTGGGCTACTAACTGAAAAGTTGGTAGTTGGAACCCAGCAGCTGCACCTTGGAAGTCCTGCTGAGCAGTTCTACTCTGTCCTATAGGGTCACTATGAGTCAGAATTGACGCGATAGCAAGGGGTTTGATTTTTTTTAATATTAAAATTACAATCTACATCAAGATAATTGTCTTTAAACAATGTAAGCTCATAAATTTGCTCATTAATGTTTGAACATTATAGTATGTCTATAGATGTTATTTATATAGTTTGTGCACTATCCCTAAGGATATATGTGATAAAATATTTGTAAAATAACCTTTTTTATTTATATAATAAATTCAAGAAGCTTCAGTAATACTCTCAGTCTCCCAGGCTGTGAAACTTTAATTCATTCATCTGTATTTTCAAATTCTGTTCATTACAGAAAAGAATTGCTAAATGATCCCATATTTGGCTCTGACACACCCAGCTGCAGAACTGCAGAAATCACATGATTAGTAATAAAAAATTTGAATAATAATTAATAATATATACAATTGTAAACCTGCATTTTCTGAAAATGGAATATATCTGTGTATAAGTACTGAGAGTATTATGCCTGAGGGAACTATCCCATTCAAAAGTTATATCATAATTTTTAATAAGTCAATATAATTTATGACAAGTTTAAATATACTGGGCATTGTGTTTTATGTATGGAAAATGAAGATGCTCTTATTAACTTCAGAGATAAGAAAACCAAATCTCCTTGAAGTGATTAAAAAAAAAAGCAGTAGGAATTACACAAGTAAGTTGTAGAAAGTTTGATCCAATTCTTTTTTTTTTTTTTTTTTTCTGATTCCAAAGTTCTTGCTCGTAAGTATTGAGATTTGAAGAAGTCAAGAATTCCTCAAGCTAGGTGTGGAGGAAGAACTTTCTCAAAATTGAAATTTTGATTGATCGAAGATGTAAAATTAAAATACTTAAGAAGTTAAGGAGTGTCTTTGTAGGTGGTGCAGTGGTTAAGAGCCCAGCTGCTAACTAACAGATTGGCAGCTCGAATCCACCAGCTCCTTCTTGGAAACCCCATGGGGAAGTGCTACTCTGTCTGCTCTGAGTGGAAATTGACTCCATGGTGGTGGGCTTGGTTTTGGTATATCCGTGGTTATAATCCTATTTGGGAGTGGCTTTTCTTTGTTATATTAATGAGGTAGTATTAGCTCAGGGTATGCCTTAAAACAGTTTCTTTTGAGATATGAAAAAGAACAGATTAAGCAAGAAAACAAGCAAGCACAAATGGAGAGGAAGCTACAGGTAACATGAATGCCAAGCCCAAGCCCACCGGCCTTGAGTCAATTCTGGTTCATAGCGACCCTATAGGACAGAGTAGAACTGCCCCATAGGGTTTCCAAGGAGCGCCTGGTGGATTTGAACTGCTGACCTTTGTGGTTAGCAGCCATAGGTCTTAACTACTATGCCACCAGGGTTTCCAAGGAACCTAGGAATAGAAGCTGAAAAGACAAGGACCTTCCCCTAAAGTAGACCCATAGAGAGAGTCTTCCTCTAGAATTGGTACCCTGAGTATGGACTTCGACCTTCCTAAACTGTGAGAAAATAAATTTCTGTTTGTCCATATCACCCACTTGTGGTATTTCTATTATCCAAACCAAAAATCAAACCCATTGCCATCAAGTCAATTCCCACTCATACTGACCCTATAGGACAAAGTAGAACTGCCCCATAGGGTTTCCAAGGCTATAAATCTTTTTTGAAGCGGACCGCCGCATCTTTTTCCGGCAGAATACTGAAGGGCTTGAACTGCCAACCCTTTGGTTAACAGTCAAGTGCTTTAACCACTCTACCACCAGGACTTCAACACATGTTTTAAGGGGACACAATTCAATCCATAATTAGGAGTAATGTAGTGTTTCACTCATAATTCAGGGAGATAAGTAAATAAGAGGTTTTTGCTTATTTATTCACTTTTTCTCTTTTCAATTTTTTTTAAACTTGAACTTCAAAAAATACATAAATATTATTTAAAGGAAAATTGTCTTATGAGACATTTAACAAAATATTCCTAAATCTATTCCCTAATGTCAATGCTTTACCATTCTTACAGAAACCAAAGAACTATATCTGCTGCGGTTGAGTGGATTCCAACTCATGGCTACCCCACTTGTTACAGAGTAGAACTGCTTCATAGAGTTTTTTTGGTTGTAACATTTATGGTATTAGATCATCCATGGTGCTGCTGGGTGGGTTCAAACCACCCACCTTCAGGTTAATAGTAGAGTCCAGGCTGTGTCACTCATAGACCTTATTCTTGTAGAATCATGTTTATATGGTAGTTGCTAAATGTGTTCAGCAATATTTCTGGTTGTCATATAATTATCAGTTTATGTTCAGGTTATTAAAGATGTACATGACCATGTGACTTATTTTGGCTATGAAATGTGAATACAAATGACGTGTAACATATCTCTTCAGAAAATTTTAGATTTAGTGAACAATTTCCTATAGCCTTCTCTCTTGCATCTGCAAACCCTGAAGTTTCTTTGTATAGGTAGATGTGTCAGAAGTTTGTGGAGTCTCTATTAGAAATATCCCATGAATGAATAGACCTCCTTTCTGGACATGAGTTGTTTTAAGGCACTGAGATTTTATGGCAGCCTATTACTGCATTGGAGCTCTGGTGGCACAGTGGTTAAGATTTCGGCTGCTAATCAAAAGTTTGGCAATTCAAATCCAGGAGCCGCTCCTTGGAACCCTATGGGGCAGTTCTACTCTTTGCTATAGGGTCGCTATGAGTCAGAATCAACTAAATGGCAACAGGTTTGGTTTCTGGCTTGGTGTTACTTCATTATCACCTAGTCTATCTTAATTAATTACAGCTTTTGCTTTTTTTTTTTTTTTAACTTGCTAGGTTTTAATATTTTACCCTTGTTGTTCTTGTTAGTTGACTCCAACTCATGGCAACCCTATGCACAACAGAATGAAAAACTGCCCAGTACAGAACCATCATCTGTTATGATCCATAGGGTTTTCAGAGACAAATTTTCAGAAGTAGACCACCAGGCCTTTCTCCCTAATCTTAGTCTGGAAGCTCCCCTGAAAATTGTCCACCGTGGGTGACTGTGATGATTAAGATTGTGTGTCAATTTGGCTGGACCATGATTTTCAGAGTTTCGGCAGTTATATAATGTTGTGATCACTTCCCTGTTGAGATTTGATAGATGATCACCCCCATGATGGGATCTGCCGTGTTTAGCCAATTAGGTGAAAGGGAGTTTCTTTGGGCGTGTGGCCTGCATTGAGTGTGAAAGAACGTTCAGGTAGGACTTGAGGACTTTTGTTCATTCTGGATCCTGCAGCTGGCTCCTGTTCATCTGACTTCTGGTTCTTGGGACTTGAGCTAGCAGCTTACCTACAGTCTTGCCTTCCGATCTTGGGATTTGTCAATTTTCATAGCCTGTGAGCAGTAGCCCTGCTTTTTGGCATGCTGATCTTGTATTCGCCAGCTCCTGCAGCTATATGAGTCAGAAGAAGCCTCTTTCCTGATCCACAGATTTGGAACGTTACAACCTCTACAACCACATAAGCCATTTCCTTGACATAAATCTTTATATATGTATATACTTATACTCTTTACTGGTTTTGCTTCTCCTGAGGACCCAGCCTAAGGCATTTGGCACCAAGAGTGGTTCTAGAGAAACAAAATTGTAAAGATGAATTTTTTAAATTGGTTCTCAAGCCTGGTTAGTCTTAAAAATGTCAATGACTCTGCTTCCAGTAGTAAAGAGAGCACTGCTAATCCAAGGCAAAATATCACCACCAATAGATCACATATCAGTGAAAGATGAGGCTCTGGATGATTGCATGTATTATACATTTTTACAATTTTGTCATCGTGAGAAGTATAAGGAATCTGGTTGGTTGGACCTACCTTTGCTAAATAAATTGGTGAAAGAAAGAGATGAGCTCAGTGCTTCAGTCTGAAAGCTCAAGTGCTGCATAAACAATCTCAAAGTTTCCACTTGTGCCTTGAAAGAAAGCTTTATTTCTTGTAGTAACAGAGCTGATATTGCCAAAAACCAAACCCAGAGTCTTATTGTAAGAGTGGTTGAATTACAACTCCAACTCAAGTGCCAATCTCAAGAGGTGTCCAGGTTAAAGTGAGGGCATTGATTGGGAAGAAATGGGATTCTGAAACCTGAGATGGGAATGTATGGGCAGATAAGCAGAAACTGGAGACACTGAGCCTCTAAATTCCATTGAATCACTTCTGACAACAGAATCATTAGCCCCTCCACTCTCATCTGAGATTAATCCACCTGCACCTAAAGCCCCTTTGTATGAGTCATTGCCTCAGACATTGCCTAAGGCATATGTTTTACAAGACAATGCTGAATGTTCTCAAAACATTTCCCCATTGATTTTGGCTTCTAGACCTACGTCCCAGCAAGCCTCAAAAGGTGAAGTACAAAGTATAACCCAGGAAGAGGTATGTTACACTTCAAAAGAACTACTTGACTCTTCTAATATGTACAAACAGAAACCTGAGGAATATGTGTGGGAATAGCTATTAAGGGTGTGGGATAATAGTGCAAGGAACATAAAGATTGATCAGTCTGAGTTTATTGATACGGGCTTACTAAGCACAGATTCTTCATTCAATGTTTCAGCTTGAGAAACTAGGAAAGGATCTAATAGTTTATTTGGTTGGGTTGCTGAAGCATGGATTATGAGGCTGCCTATACCTCCAGACCATCCTACACTAAATCAATTTGGACAGACATACCTTGATATATCCAAAGGCTTAGGGAAATTAGCATGCTAGAGTGGCTTTATCAAGTTAGACCCACAGACCCACACATGGAGTGCCCAGAGGACATACCTTTTACCACAATGGTGAACAAATTTGTGAAGGGAGCCCTAGCATCCTTGAAGACTACCATGATTGCTATTTTTATGTAAGTCAGATTTGCAACCGGAACTGCCCTAACTGAATTAAGACACCTAACTATAATGGGACTGAATGAAGTCTGTGGTGGTAGGGGACAAGTGGAGGCAATCAATCAACAAAGACTAGGTGGGCATGGTTACCATAATGGACAGTAGAATCAAAGCAGTAATCAGAATGGTTTGACTCGTATGGACTTCTAGCATTGGTTACATAGTCATGGTGTTGGTAGGAGTGAAATAGGAAATCTAGCAAATATTTACTTGATCTGTGCAAGTGGATGAATTCTAGGTCAAGTGAACAGCAGTCTAATAGAGAGTCATGGCCCCTCAATCAATTCCCAGGCTTGAGCAAGTTTACAGACCCCCGGCCCTTTGAATGAAGTCCCCTTGAGGAAGGGCTACGATAATACACTGCCAAAAACTTATACTGTTAATCTTACTCCCAGCCCTCCCCAAAGGGATCTATGGCCTTTTACGAGAGTGACTGTTCGTTGGGGGAAAGGAAATAATCAGATTTTTCAGGGATTACTGGATACTGGCTCTGAATTGACACTAATTCCAGGAGACCCAAAACGTCACTGTGGCTCACCAGCCAGAATGGGGGCATATGGAAGTCAGGTTATAAATGGAGATTTAGCTCATGTCAGTCTCACAGTAGGTCCCGTGGGTTCCTGAACCTATCCTGTGCGATTTCACCAATTGCGGAATGCATATTTTCAGTAGATATACTCAGCAACTGGCAAAACTCCCACGTTGGATCCCTGACAAATGAAGTAAGGGTTATTATGGTAGGAAAGGCCAAGTGCAAGCCATTAGAACGACCTCTGCCTAGGAAAATAGTAAACCAAAAGCAATATCTCATTCCTGGAGGGATTGCAGAGATTGCTGCCACCATTAAGGACTTAAAGGATGCAAGGGTGGTGATTCCCACCACATCCCCATTCAGCTCTCCTGTTTGGCCTGTGCAAAAAAGAGATGGATCTTGGAGAATGACAGTAAATTATTGAAAACTTAACCAGGTGGTGACTCCAATTGCAGCTGCTGTTTCAGATGTAGTTTCACTGCTTGAGCAAATTAATGCATCTCCTGGTACCTGGTATACACCTATTGATCTGGCTCATGCCTTTTTCTCCATACCTGTTTTGAAGGGCCATCAGAAGCAGTTTGCCTTCAGCTGGCAAAGCCAGCAATATAGCTTCAGTTGCCTACCTCAGAGCTACATCGACTCTCCAGCCCTATGTCATAATTTAGTCCACATGGACTTTGATCACCTTTCTATTCCATAAGACATCATACTGGTCCATTAAACTGATGATATTATGCTGATTGGACTTAGTAAGGAAGAAGTGTCAAAGATTCTGGACTTATTGCAAAACATTTGTGTTCTAGAGGGTGGGAAATTAATCCCACAAAAAATTCAGGCACCTTCCACCTCAGTGAAATCTCTAGGGGTTCAGTGGTGTGGGGCATGTGGAGACAATCCTTCTAAAGTGAGGGAAAAGTTATTGCATCTGGTTCCTCCCACAACTAAAACGGAGGCACACTGACTAGAAGGCCTGTTTGGATTTTGGAGGCAGCATATTCCTCCTTTACATGTGCTAATCTGACCTATTTATCAAGTGACTAAGAAAGCTGCTAGCTTTGAGTAGGGCCTGGAACAAGGGAAGGCTCTGCAATAGGTTTAGGCTGCTTTGCAAGCCACTCTGCCTCTTGGGCCATGTGATCCAGCTCATCCAATGGTGCTTGAAGTATCCAGGGCAGATAGAGATGCTGTTTGGGATCTTTGGCAGGCCAATACTGGCGAATCAAGCTCAAACACTTCAAAATTTGTAGCAAAGTCCTGCCATCCTCTGCAGATAACTCTTTTTTTGAGGAACAGTTTTTGACTTGTTACTGGTCCTTAGTGGAGACTGAGCACTTAACCATGGGACACAAGTCATCATGTGGCCTGAGCTGCCCACCAAGAACTGGGAGTTTCCTGGTCTGTAGAGTCATAAAGTTGGATGTGCACAGCAGCACTTCATCATTAAATGGAAGTGGTATATGTGAGATCAAGCCTGAACAGGACCTGAAGGCAGAAGTAATTTGTGTGAGGAAGTGACCCAATTGTCCATGGTCTCCACTCCTGTCACATTACCTTCCATCTCCCAGTTTGCACATACGGCCTCAATGGGAGTTCTTTACGATCAGTTCACTGAAGAAGAGAAAGCTCATGCCTGGTGCAATACTCAGGCACCAGTCGAAAGTGGACAGTGGCAGCAATATAGCCCCTTTCTGGGACCTCTCTTAAGGACAGTGGTGAAGGGAAATCCATCCATTGGGCAGAACTTTGAGCAGTGCACCTGGTTGTTCACTTTGCTTGGAAGGAGAAATGGTCAGATGTGTGATTGTATACTGACTCATGGGCTGTGGCCAATGGTTTGTCTGAATGGTCAGAGAATTGGAAGAAACATGATTAGAAAATTGGAGACAAGGATTTATGGGGAAGAGGTATGTGGATAGACTTCTCTGAATGGGCCAAAGAAGTGAAGATAATTGTGTCCCATGTGAATGCTCACCAAATGGTGAAGACTTCAGCAGAGGAGGATTTTAACAATCAAGTGGATAGGATGACACATTCTGTGGAAACCACTCATCCTCTTTCCCCAGCTACTACCGTCATTCACAATGGAACAAAGTAGCCATAGTGGCAGGGATGGAGGTTATGCATGGGCGTAGCAAAATGGACTTCTACTCACCAAGGTCGACTTGGCTTACAAACAGTGCTGAGAGCCTAATCTGCCAGCAGGAGAGACCAACACTGAGTCCCCAATATGGCACCAATCCTCGAGGTAATCAGCCAGCAACCTGGTAGCAAATTGATTACATTAGACCACTTCCATCATGGAAAGGGTTGCGTTTTGTTCTTACTGCAATAGACACTTACTCTGGATATGGATTTGCCCTCCCTGCATGCAATGCTTCTGCCAAAACAACCATCCATGATCTTACAGAACGCCTTATATTGGTATCCCACACAGCATTACCTTAGATCAAGGAGCTCACTTCACAGCAAATGAAGTGTGGCACAGGGCCCATGATCATGGAACTCACTGGTCTTACCATGTTCCACATCATCCTGAAGCAGCTGGCTTGATAGAACAACGATATTGCCTCCTAAAGGCACAATTACAGCACCAGCTAAGCGGCAATACCTTGCGGGGTTGGGGCAATGTTCTCCATGAGGCTGTATATGCTCTAAACCAGCATCCAATATATGGTGCTGTTTCTCCCATAGCCAGGATTCATGGGTCCAGGAATCAAAGGATGGAAATGGGAGTGACCCCATTTACTATTACCCCTAGTGACCCACTCACAAGATTTTTGCTTCCTGTCCCCACGACCTTATGCTTTGCAGGTTTAGAGGTCATAGTTAGAAAGAGAGGAATTCTTCCACTTGGAGAAACATCACTCTATTGAACTGGAAGCTAAAAATGCTACCTGGCCATTTTGGGCTCCTTATGTCCCTGGATCAACAGGCAAAAAAAGAAAGAAATTATCATACTGGCTGGTGTGATTGATCCTGATTACCAAGAAGAAATTGGATTGATATTACATAATGGAAGTAAAGAGTATGTCTGGAATGCAGGAGATCTGTTAGGGAGTCTCTTAGTATTACAATGCCCTATAATTAAAGTCAATGGAAAAATACAGCAACCCAATTCTAACATGATTACTAATGGCTCAGGAATGAAGGTTTGGGTCATCCCATTGGGAAAAGAACCACGACCAGCTGAGGTGTTTGCTGAAGGCAAAGGGAATACAGAATGAGTCGTGGAAGAAGGTAGTTCTAAATACCAGTTAAGGCCAGTAGCAGAAACGAGGGCTGTAACTGTTATGAGCATTTCTGCTTTGCATGTGTCCATCAAATATTTCCCTTTTCTTCACTTATAAAATATAAGGTGTAAACAGGGCTATTGAATTTTCAGTTGTATGTGGGTTTGTTCTATTATGTTAGGCCCAAATATGTCTTTATAATTGTCTTTATTCAGAGATTATGTATGGTTTAAGGAGGTGTGTACATGTGCCAAGTTGACGAGATGTGGAATGTGGTGGTTAAGATTGTGTGTCAACTTGGCTGGGCCGTGATTCTCAGTGTTTTGGCAGTCATATAATGTTGTAATCATTTCCCTGTTGAGATTTGATATGTGATCACCCCCATGATGGGATCTGCTGTGAGTAGCCAGTCAGTTGAACGGGAGTTTCCTTGGGCTTATGGCCTGCATCGAGTGTAGATGTATGTTCAGGCAGAGCTTTTGCTCATTCCAAATTCTGCAGTTGGCTCCTGTTCATCTGACCTCCAGTTCTTGGGACTTGAGCTAGCAGCTTATCTACGATCTTGCCTGCCGATCTTGGGATTCCTTGATCTTCACAGACTGTGAACAACAGCCCTGCTCTCTGGTCTGCTGATCTTGGGTTTTCCAGGCCCTGCAGCTACTTGAATCAGAAGAAGGCCCTTTCCTGACCCACAGACTGGGGATATTATAGCCTCTAAAATGGTATGAGCCACTTACTCTAGTAGACTGAGGGAAGCTCAGGAGTGTGCCATGCTGGACAGTCAAAAGTCTAATTTAATGCAGCTTTTTAAAAGAAATTTATTTTATTTTTGTTGTTAGGAATACGCATAGCAGAACATACACCAATTCAACAATATCTACAAGTACAGTTCAGTGACATTGATTACATTCTTTGAGTTGTGCAACCATTCTTACCCTTCTTTTGTGAGCTGTCCCTCCCCCATTAACATAAACTCACTGCCCCCTAAGTTTCCTAATTACTGTTTTCGGTTTGATTCCATATAGATAAATCTTAAAAGAGCTCAATGGTCAATGCAGACATTCATTACTAGTTAAGCTCAATTATTGTTTGGTTTTGAGAAGTCTTTAGGGGATGTCTTTGGCTTAAAGTTTCAAGATTATCTCAGGAAATCAGTTTCAAGAGTTCCTTGGTTCCAGAAAATCTGAATTCCACAAGGATTTGAAAGTCTGTTCTTCATGTTCCCCTTTCTGATCAGGAATCTTCTATAGAATCTTGATCAAAACATTCAGTAATGGTAGCGAGGTAACATACAGCTCTTCTGGAGACAGCCAAGTTGTTCTTCAATAGATGAACAGATAACTTTTGCATATCATGCAATGGAATATTATTCAGTGATAAAAATAAATAAGCTCTCAAGCTGTGAAAAGACATAGATTAATCTTACTCCATATTCTAAGTAAAAGAAGCCAGTCTGAGAAAGCTATATACTTTATGTTTCTAATTATATGACGTTCTGTAAAAAAGGAAAATTATAGGGATGATAAACTTGCAATGTTCACCAAGAATATAGGGAGCAATATTGATAGGTAAGGCACAGGGGACTCATTTTTTAAGGGTAGAAAAATTATTTTGTATGTTACTATGTTAGTGGACACATGTCACTATGCATTTGTCAAAATCCACAGAGTTCAAAAGCACAAATAGTGAGCTTTAATTATGCAAATTAAAAACATATATCTAAGAGTTAGAGTAATCCCAGGATGTAATGCAGAATATGACAAAATCAGAACAAACAGCAACAACGAAATATCTAGCTATATTTCGATTTAGCAACCTCACTGAGGTTGGTAGGTGCTAAAAATGCTAACCTACGTAACTTTTGAAATGTAAGACTAAAAGCAAAGGAAACTTTACACAGGAACTGTAATCTAGATAATAAAGTTATTTTTCATGGCTGTACTAGTTAACAACTGTGATACCACTAAAAATGCTTACTGAAATTGAAAATTAAGTGCATAGATGGCAGATGGGAGTCGGAATTAGCGTTGGAGAGATAAGCATGAACTCACTTTTAGCTTAATGGTATAGATAGTTTCACATATGAATGCTTACATACCTGTGCATCTACACAGGTTAATATAAACACATATCTTCTCCTGCTCTAGGTTCTCAGTTGTGAGGGCCTAGAAACAATGACAACCAACAGACACCAGCACATCTAGCACCCAGATCTTGGTTTCTAATTCCATTCTCCAATAAAAGAAATCAAGACTCCTTGGAGAAATGACTCCTTCTAGGACTAAAGCAGGAAATACACAAAATAAACCTGGAACATTTTGTAGTGCCAGAAAGTGAGAATGTGCGCAATACATACATACATACATACAAACATAGTAAATAAATAAACAAACCCATAATGAAGTGGCAACTTCAAAAGGACACAGGGACCAGCTGAAAGCATTCTCAATAGCTAAAGCTGGAACAACTTGGCATAAATAAATAAAGTAGCACTGTATTATAATCCAAAACATAAAATAAATACCTATGAATCCAGGGTGATATGAATATGTAATTGAATAAATAAATAGGAGCAGAAGAGTCAAATCTCCAATGCAAAAGAATTCCAAATAGAAGAATTCCCCTCTACAGGTGGAATATAAACCTCCACTTCTTAGGTGTATGCCATGGATAGGGACTTTCTTTCAAAATACACAGTATGAGAAGGACAAAAAACATAATGTTACAGTGGGCAAATCTGCCATATAATACTTCAGTCAGGTGATCAAGTCAATTCAACAGTGGTAAGTTATGTTGATATTACGTAGCCTTGACATAAAATGTTGAGAACAGCACTTCGGTTTTGTGGTCTTTCTCCAAAAACTTATAACTAGTCTAATCATGAGAAAACATCACATAAATACAACTTGAGGGACGTTCTACAAAGTCCCCAACCAGTACTCCTCAAAACTGTCAAGGTCATCAAAAACAAGGTAAGTCTGAGAAATTGTCACAGTCAAGAGAAGTCTTAACTTAGACTAAATGCAATGCAGTATCCTGAACAGAAAAGGGTCACTAGATTAAAAACAAAGGAAATTTGAAGAAGCATGGGCTTTAGTTAATAATAATATATCAATATTGTTTTATTAATTGTAGCAAATGTGCCATGCTAATGTACGATGATAATGATAGGGGAATCTGGGCTCCAAGGATATGACAACTCTGTTCTATCTTTGCAATTTTTCTGTAAATCTAAAACTGCTATAAAATAAGTGATTTGTTTTTTAGAAAAGATAATATTGATAAAATGAGCAGATAAAACAGACTATGAGAAAATTTTTGTCTAAGAAAAGACTTGCATTTAACATATGTAGAAAATTCTTACAACTCAACAATAAAAAGACAAAGATTAAAACAAATGGAGAAAAAGTTATTTTCCTAAGTGGTTTTAAAGGGCACTATTTCAATTGATTTTTTTTTTTTTTTTTTTCTTTCTGACAGAACAGTTTGGCAGGAAGATCAAAGTAAATAGTCAACCTGGGCCCTCAAACAACCATATTAACGCATTGAGAGGGAGTCACTTTTAACCAGAGTGACTAAGAATGCTATCACTTTGGGCTAGATACACAGTGAGTAATTTTTTTTTTTTTTAATGAAATAATGTGGTTTTACTTTTTAGATTGTATATTTGAGTGGGTGAGATCGAGGGAAAAGTAGAGGGTGAAGCCATAACTCATGAGGCTCAGCTAAGAATTTAAATTGCAGCCACATTCTCACCCTGCAATGGAAAAGTGAATTGCATAGTCTGAAAACAGCCAGTATTAAATTAAGGCACTTGTCAGTGTTTTTCATTGATTACTCTTTTTCTTAAATTAAAGAAGAGTGTATGTTTCTTAACTATCCAACCTCAGAGACAGAAAACAAATTTGTTTCCTTTCTTATTCTACTTCGGGAGGACTTGTATGTGTTTCACTAATAAGTATTCTCTTTTGCAATGTTCATGGTTTGTATGATAGGTGGGAATAGGTAGTAAAAGTATCAGAATAAAATAAAACGGTAAGGTTTGAGGCTTGTGGACATAAAACTTTGTTTCAGAAAGTAAATTGTTAGATTTTTACGTTCACAGTAGGAGCCTCTTCATTTAAAAGTTAAATTGAATGAAGCAGATACTTTAGTTGTGGCTTCCTTGAAAATTAGCCTTTCAATTAATGAGAGATGTTGGCAAGGGTTAGGGATCAAGGACTGTGCATTATTCATTCATGTATTTATTATGTATTTCCTGACACAGTACATTACCCTGAACCCATGTCTTATAAATAAGAATTGGGTACCTTGTAACACACTGAATACCAATGTGTTTTAGCTGCATAGAAATGTATTACATGCACATGCATTAAAATTATAGCAGATTAGATCTGGGACCTTATAGGTTATTTAGTCCAATTTTCTCATTTTTCAAATAGTATGGGGTGGGCATGAGAGTTGTTTTGCAGAACTAAAGAAAAAAAAAGAAGAAAGACTAGGTTAAATAGCTTCTCAAAATTCACACTCACACTTAGTTTCAGAACTAGAGTTAGAATTCAGGCATCTTTATTTTTAATGTAACACACTTCCACTTCATTATTCAGATGATATAAAAAAAAGTAACAATGTTATATCGACTTTATGTAAAAATGTATGAAACAAGTTAAAAATTCAATAAAATATAAATATGTACATAATTTTAATTATTTTCAAACACTTGAAATTATACTAAACGTAATTTTGCCATTTTATTTTCTAGTGTAGTTGAAATGAAATATTTGAAGGTAATGAAGCTCAAACGCTTCATATTCTGAGTTTCAGTACTTCTGAGTTCTTTTCCATCCCATTATTCTTATATTAATAGCTTAAGCATTTTTTCCTAAAAATAATTAATTTAGATAATATCTGACCTTGCTTTTCTATATTGGATGTGCAAAGTCTTACATTTCCTAAAGGTGAAAAGACAGATAATTAAGATACAAACTTTCCTTTCTAAAATTGGCTGTAATGGACTCCACATGCACAACAAAAAAGAAAAAAAGGATAGAAAATGATCAGAACAATATTCTCTTTGGGACTAGCTAAAATATCATCCCAGAGTGTTTCTTTCTTTCTAAATCCCTGACTTTCTCTTATAGATAGGCATGTTGTTGTTATTAATTGCAATCAATTCCATCTTGTGGCAGCCCCAGGTATTTATTACACAGGAGAACTGTTCTGTAGGGTTTTCTCGGCTGTAATATTAACGAAAGAAGATCTCCAGGCCTTTTCTTCTTCAGTACCACTGTGGGGGTTTAAACAACCATCCTTTAGGTTCACAGTCAAGCACTTATTGTTTGTGCTGCCTAGGGACCTTCTCAATTGGCATAAATAATTTAAAATATACTTAAAAAAAAAAAAAAAACCCGAAGATTTGAAGCAGCTTGACGTGGTAGAAAGAAAAAAGTACTGTGAGTTAAAAGGCCATTAACTATTTGTAGCATTGCCATTGACCTGTGTGACTGAACAAATCATTGGTCCTAAGTTTTCTCACTCTTGTGAAATAAGAGAGACAAATAACACATCTTTGTTACTGTTCTATTTACTTCATAAACTACATACTAATATAATTATTTACATAAATTCTGTATTTATGGAATTATTTACTTTGAAAAAATAAGTAAGGTCTTATAGTTTACTTCACTGACCCTACACCATCCCATTGCCATCAAGTTGCTTCCTACTTTTAGTGCCTCCACAACACACAAACCTAAATTTAAAGATAATGAAGATAATAATTAAAACAAGGCAGAGTGTTCATTGAAGAAAATGTATGCAATAACTCAGAAAGAATTTATTATTATAATGTATTTAGACTGCAAATCAAATATTTAGGTCACTACATTTTAATCACCTGTACCCATTGTCATTGAGTTAATTCCGACTCATTGCAACCATCTAGGACATAGAGTTTCCAAGGAGCGGCTGGTGGATTCTAACTGCTGACCTTTTTGGTTAGCAGCCATAGCACAAGGTAGCTCTTAACTACAGTGCCATCAGGGCTCCACAATTTACTTAAAGACCACTAAAAAATATAATTTATTACTTGTACTTCCACTCTGTTGTTAGTTGCCACTGACCTTGTGTATAAAAGAACTAAACGTTGCCCAATCCTGTGCAACCTTCATGATCTTTGGTGTGTTTAAGCCCATTGTTGAAGCTGTTGTGTCATTCAGTCTCATTGAAGGTTTTACTCATTTTCACTGACCCTCTGCTTTACCAAACATGATGGTCTTTTCTAACAATTGGACTTTCTTGATGACATGACCAAAGTAAGCAAGATAAATACTTGCCATTCCCACGTCTAACGAGCATTCGCATTGTATTTCTTCTAAGATTGATTTGTCTGTCCTTCTGGCAGTCCCTGGTCTATTCAATATTCTTCACAAACACCACAACTCAAATGCATCAATTATGCTTCTGTCTTTCTTTTTCATTGTTCAGCTTTCACATGCATGAGGTGATTGAAAAAACCTTGGCTTTGATCTGGTGCACCTTAGCCATCAAAGTGAAATCTTTGCTTTTTAGAGCTTTAAAGAGGTCTTTTTGAGTTGATTTGCCCGATGCAATTAGTTTTTCATATTTTCATCTGCCACTTCCATGAATATTGATTGTTGATCCAAGTAGACTGAAATGCTTGACAACTGCAATTTCTTCTCTGTTTATCATGGTGGCCTTTATTGGTCCAGTTGTGAGCATTTTGTTTTCTTTGTATTCAGGTATAATCTATACTGAAAGCCATAGTGTTTTACTTTCATCAGTAAGTGGTTCAAGTTGCCTTCACTTTTGGCAAACAAAGTTGTATCATATTCATATCACATGTTGTTTATGAGTATTCCTCCAATCCTGATGTCATATTCTACTTCATGTGGTCTAGCTTCTAGTATCATTTGTTCAGCATACAGATTAAATAAGTAAGGTAAAAGGATACAACCCTGCTGCATACCTTTTTAAAATTCTAAACCATCTCCCATTCTACAAAGTAAATAATAGCTCTGCCTTGTTTATTTTTAGAGCTAATTCTTTGAAACTATTGGAGGGGTTCTGAAATAAAATTTGATTTAGGGAAAGAAAAAAGAAACAGCTTTTGACCAGATGCTCTATATGAAGGTGGAATAATGAAAATTTGAGCAGGTTTTAAGGAAGAGCCTAGATAATAAGTGATTATTGGTCAGGGAATTATTTGTGTTTGGAAATTCTTTTTATTCATAAACCATATATTTGCTTTTGTATTCAATTTCACTCTAGCAGATCAATAAGGCGGCTTCTTTTTCTGGCAATGTAGCAGATGGAATGGTTCAAATCACCTTTGAAATATGTATCTGTGTTCACAGGAAAATAAGTGAAATTCATACTGGCCAAAAGAAATAAAAAAATAAGAAGAAGAAGAAGAAAGAAAATCAGAGCAATAATAACATTAGCATAGTAGTCCTGGGTAGTGCTGGTGTGCTGGGATTTCCAGTCTCAGTAACCACAATCCTTCAGTTTTGATGCCCACAAAAAGAAGTGAAAGAGAAGGCACTGCGCCACATGAAGTGAGGGGTTAGATCTGGGACCTTCACGTAATGCCAAGGACTATGCCAGTCTCCAAGCAACATAGAAACAACATATTTTACAGATAAGAAATGTTGTGTCTAAAAGACCAGACTTACTGGCCTGACAGAGATTGGAGAAACCCCAAGAATATGGCCCCTGAGCACCCTTTTATCTCAGTATTGAAGTCATTCCTGAGGTTCAGTCTTCAGCCAAAGAATAGACAGGCCAATAAAACAAAAGGAGACTAAAGGGGGATACCAGCCCAAGGACAAGGACTAGAAGGCAGGAGGAGACTGGAAAGCTGGTAATAGAGAACCCAAGGTTGAGAAGGGAGAGTGTTGACAAGTTGTGGGATTGGTAACCAATGTCGTAAAACAATATGTGTACTGGCAGGGCAGAGCCAAGATGGTGGAATAGACAGATGCTTCCATTGAGCCCTCTTTACAATAAAGACCTGAAAAAACAAGTGAAACGAGTATATTTGTGACAAGCTGGGAGCCCTGAGCATCAAAGGCAAGCTTAGACAACGAACTGAGGGGCAGGGGAAGGGAGAGACCGTTCAGAAGCGGAAAGGAGTTGCCGGACCTGAATCATGGGGAGCCCTCAGGCATCATTCCTGGAGCAGCGGCAGCAGCAGCAGCAGTGGAAGCAGTGGCAGCAGGCTGGTCCTAGCATTTGGCTGCAGTTTCCTCAGGAAGAACAGCCAGCCATACAGCCCACTCACACCTCTGGAACCTGAGCAGAAGGGTGCTTGGCAAAAGCTAAGTACTTGCATATATTTTACTGTGCCCCACCTGCCCCCAACCCAGATTCAGCGGCTGAATCCCTAGGCCTGAGATAGACCCTGGTGAGCACCTGAGGCGTCCTCCCAGCCTTGGGGAAGGAAAAAATTTCCAACTGGGGGGAAAAGATAACTTGCTACCTCCATTAACTGGGGGGAGCTCAGGACAGAAGCGGCTTCTGTCCAGGCATAAACTGTCTGTGAACCTTGAGCACATTTCCTTTCTGCGTGGAGCTGTGTGGGCCTATTTTGGGAGAACAGGCCTTTGTTGGCAAACTCCAACCATTTCAGCGGTGGAGTGGAGAGGTGGGTCTTTGACGTTTGACAATGCTTTGCCTATTAAACAAGGTCCTCACCTACCCACCACAGGGACCTAAGGACTGGTGGTTCCACTTGGGCCGCCCAGCCACCCATGACAGGGGCCCAGGGATAACGGGTACCTCCCAGTCCTTACAACAAAACCTTTGGGTGCCCATGGTCCCTCTGCAGAGCCCACCCACCAGTACGCTGTAGGGAACAGAGACACGTTTTCCTCAGAGACACTTGGGGGTCAGTTCTCAGCCCCATGCCTTGTTCAGAGTGTGACCCCCTGCTGCAATCAGATATGGGTATATATGCCAATCACCCCTGCCCCTCTTAGGACAGAGCCTGTACCATACACTTGATATCAGCTACCTGGAAACCTGAGCTGAATTCATACAAGAAAACTGAATGGACTCCTAGACTGATATACCTGATAACAGCTCTAGCCAGCTGGGAACAGGACGCCAGAGCTCCAAAGGCAAAAATGATCAAGCGAGCTTACTCAAGCAACCCATAGGGGTATACCAAAACAAAACAAAGCAAGCAGCCACGACACAGTAAGCAAGCATAAACTAATACAATAACTTATAGATGGCTCGGAGACAACAGTCAATACCAAGTCACATAAAGAAACAGACCAAGATCACCTTAAAAGGCTCTCAAAACAAAGAATCCAGGAATCTCTTAGATGAAAGTGCATTCCTGGAATTACCAGATGCAGAGTACAAAAGTTTAATATACAGAACCCTGCAAGACATCAGGAAGGAAATGAGGCAACATGCAGAACAAAGCCAAGAAACACACAGATAAAGCAACTGAAGAACTCAGAAAGATTATTCAGGAACATAATGAAAAGTTTAATAAGCTGGAAGAATCCATAGACAGACAGCAATCAGAAATTCAGAAGATTAACAATAAAATTACAGAATTAGATAACTCAGTAGAAAGTCAGAGGAGCAGAATTGAGCAAGTAGAAACTAGAATTTCTGAACTCAAAGATAAACCACTTGGCACTAACATATTTGAAGAAAGATCAGATAAAAGAATTAAGAAAAAATGAAGAAACCTTAAGAATCATATGGGACTCTATCAAGAGAAATAACCTACAAGTGATTGGAGTACCAGAACAGGGAGGGATAACAGAAAATACAGAGAAAATTGTTGAGCATTTGTTGGCAGAAAACTTCCCTGATATTGTAAAAGATGAGAAGATATCTATCCAGGATGCTCATCGAACTCCACATAAGGTAGATCTTAAAGTCACCAAGACATATTATAATCAAGCTTGCCAAAGCCAAAGATAAGCAGACAATTATAAGAGCAGTGAGGGATAAAAGAAAAGTCACCTACAAGGGAGAGCCAATAAGAATAAGCTCGGACTACTCGGCAGAAACCATGCAGGCAAAAAGGCAATGGGATGACATATTTAAAAAATTGAAGGAAAAAATTGCCTGGCAAGAATCATATATCCATCAAAATTGTCTCTTAAATATGAAGGTGAAATTAAGACTTTTCCATATAAACACTAGTTGAGGGAATTCATAAAAACCAAACCAAAACTACAAGAAATACTAAAGGGAGTTCTTTGGTTAGAAAATCACTAATATCAGGTATTGACCCAAGACTAGAACACTAGACAGAGCAACCAGAAGTCAACCCAGACAGGGAAATCCAAAAAAAAAAAAAAAAAAAAACCCAACACAGGGTAACAGCAATGTTATTATATAAAAGAGGACAACATTAAAATAATAAAGAGGGACTAAGAAATGTAATCATACACCTTCCATATGAAGAGGAAGAAACGGTGATACAAAGAAATAAAAGTTAGTTATAAATTTAGAAAAATAGGGGTAAATAATAAGGTAACCACAAAGGAGACAAACTATCCTACACATCAAAATAAAATACAAGGGAAAAATACAGACTCAGCAGAAACAAAATCAACAACAAATATGAGGAAAGGACAATATATAAAGAAAACCTGCTTGGCACATAAAATCAAGTGGGAAAAAGAAGCTGTCAACACACAAAAAAAGACATCAAAATGATAGCACTAAATTCATACCTATCCATAATTACCCTGAATGTAAATGGACTAAATGTACCAATAAATAGAAAGTGGCAGAATGGATTAAAAAACAAGATCTGTCTATATGCTGCCTACAAGAGACACACCTTAGACTTAGAGACACAAACAAACTAAAACTCAAAGGTTGTAAAAAAATATATCAAGCAAACAACAAGCAAAAAAGAGCAGGAGTGGCAATATTAATTTCTGAAAAAATAGACTTTAAAATTAAATCCATCAGAAAGGATAAGGAAGGACACTATATAATGATTAAAGGGACAATACACCAAGAAGATATAACCATATTAAATATTTATGCATCCAATGACAGGGCTGCAAGATACATAAAACAAACTCAGCACTGAAAAGTGAGATAGACAACTCCACAGTAATAGTAGGAGACTTCAACACACCACTTTAGGTGAAGGACAGGACATCCAGAAAGAAGCTCAATAAGGACTCGGAAGATCTAAATGTCACAGTCAACCAACTTGACCTCGTAGACATATACAGAACACTCCACACAACAGCAACCACCTATACTTTCTTTTCTAGTGCATATGGAACATTCTCTAGAATAGACCACATATTAGGTCATAAAGTAAGCCTTATCAGATTCCAAAACATTGAAATATTACAAAGCATCTTCTCTGAACACAAGGCCGTAAAAGTGGAAATCAATAACTGGAAAATAAATCAAACACTTGGAAACTGAACAATAGCCTGTTCAAAAGAGACTGGATTATAGAAGAAACTAAAGATGGAAAAAAGAAATTCATAGAATCCAATGAGAATAAAAACACTTCCTATCAGAACCTTTGGGACACAGCAAAAGCGGTGCTCAGAGGCCAATTTATATCAATAAATGCGCACATCCAAAAAGAAGAAAGGGCCAAAATCAAAGAATTATCCCTACAACTTGAACAAATAGAAAGAGACCAACAAAAGAAACCCAAAGGCATCAGAAGAAAACAAATAATAAACATTAGAGCTGAACTAAATGAAATAGAAAACAGAAAAAACAATTGAAAGAATTAACAAGACCAAAAGCTGTTTTTTTGAAAAACTCAACAAAATTGATAAACCATTGGCCAAACTGACAAAAGAAAACCAGGAGAGGAAGCAAATAACCCGAATAAGAAATGAGATGGGTGATATTACAACAGACCCAGCCGAAATTAAAAGAATCATATCAGATTACTATGAAAAAACTATACTCAAACAAATTTGAAAACCTAGAAGAAATGAATGAATTCCTAGAAACATACTACCTACCTAAACTAACACAAACAGGTAGAACAACTACATAGACCCATAACAAAAGAAGAGATTGAAAAGGTAATCAAAAAACTCCCAACAAAAAAAAAGCCCTGGTCCAGACGGCTTCACTGCAGAGTTCTAACAAACTTTCAGAGAAGAGTTAACACCACTACTACTAAAGGTTTTTCAGAGCATAGAAAAGGATGGAATAACTACCAAATTCATTCTATGAAGCTACCATATCCTTGATACCAAAACCAGGTAAAGATACCACAAGAAAATTATAGACTTATATCCCTCATCAATGTAGATGCAGAAATCCTCAACAAAATTCTAGCCAATAGAATTCAGCAACATATCAAAAAAATAATTCACCATGACCAAGTGGGATTCATAGCAGGTATGCAGGGATGGTTCAACATTAGAAAAACAATTAACATAATTCACCACATAAATAAAAGACAAGAATCACATGATTTTATCGATTAATGCAGAAAAGGCATTTGACAAAGTTCAACACTCATTCATGATAAAACCTCTCAGCAAAATAGGAATAGAAGGAAAATTCCTCAACATAATAAAGGGCATTTATACAAAGCCAACAGCCAACATCACTCTAAATGGAGAGAGCCTGAAAACATTCCCATTGAGATCAGGAACTAGACAAGGATGCCCTTTATCACCACTCATATTCAACATTGTGCTGGAAGTCCTAGCCAGAGCAATTAGGCTAGATAAAGAAATAAAGGTCATCCAGACTGGCATGGAAGAAGTAAAAAAAAAGTATCTCTATTTGCAGATGACATGATCTTATACACAGAAAACCCTAAGGAATCCTCCAGAAAACTACTGAAACTAATAGAAGAGTTCAGCAGAGTGTCGGAATAGAAGAAAAACATACAAAAATCAGTTGGATCCCTCTACACCAACAAAAAGAACATCAAAGAGGAAATCACCAAATCAATGCCATTTACAGTAGCCCCCAAGAAGATAAAATACTTAGGAATAAACCTTACCAGAGATGTAAAAGACTTATACAAAGAAAACTACCATACACTTCAGGAAGAAACCAAAAGAGACTTACATAAGTGGAAGGACATACCTTGCTCATGGATAGGAAGACTTAACATTATAAAAATGTCTGTTCTACCAAAAGCGATCTATACATTTAATGCAATTCCAATCCAAATCCCAAGGACATTCTTTAAGGAGATGGAGAAACAAATCACCAGTTTCATATGGAAGGAAAAGAGGCCCCAGATAAATAAGGCATTACTGAAAAAGAAGAACAATGTAGGAGGCCTTACTTTACCTAATTTTAGAACTTGCTATACCACCACCAGAGTAGTCAAAACAGCCTGGTACTGGTACAACAACAGATACATGGACCAATGGAACAGAATTGAGAATCCAGACATAAATCCATCCACATATGAGCAGCTGATACTTGACAAAACAGTTAAATGGGGGAAAAGACAGTCTTTTTAACAAATGGTGCTGGTGTAACTGGATATCCATCTGCAAAAAAATGAAACAAGACCCATACCTCACTCCATGCACAAAAACTAACTCAAAACGGATCAAAGACCTAAATATAAAATCTAAAACAATAAAGATCATGGAAGAAAAAATAGGGATAATGTTAGGAGCCCTAATACATGGCATAAACAGTATAGAAAACATTATAAAGAATGTAGAAGAAAAACTAGATAACTGGGAGCTCCTAAAAATCAAACACTTATGCTCATCCAAAGACTTTACCAAAGGGGTAAAAAGACTACCTACAGACTGGGAAAAAGTTTTTAGCTATGAAATTTCTGATCAGCGCCTGATCTCTAAAATCTACATAATACTGCAAAAACTCAACTGCAAAAAGACAAATAACCCAATTAAAAAATGGGCAGGAGATATGAATAGACACTTCACTAAAGAAGACATTCAGGTAGCTAACAGATATATGAGGAAATGTTCAAGATCATTAGCCATTAGAGTAATGCAGATCAAAACTACAATGAGATTTCATCTCACTCCAACAAGGTTGGCATTAATCCAAAAAGCACAAAATAATAAATGTTGGAGAGGTTGTGGAGAGATTGGAACACTTCTACACTGCTGGTGGGAATGTCAAATGGTTCAACCACTTTGGAAATCGATCTGGTGCTTCCTTAAAAAGCTAGAAATAGAACTACCCTACAATCCAGCAATCCCACTCCTTGGAGTATATCCTGGAGAAATAAAGCCTTTACATGAACAGATATATGCACACCCATGTTTATTGCAGCACTGTTTACAATAGCAAAAAGATGGAAGTAACCAAGGTGTCTATCAATGGATGAATGAATAAATAAATTATGGCCTAGTCACATGATGGAATACTACGCATCGATAAAGAACGGTGAGGAATCTGTGAACATTTCATAACATGGAGGAACCTGGAAGGCATTATGCTGAGTGAAATTAGTCAGTTACAAAAGGACAAATATTGTATAAGACCACTATTATAAGAACTTGAGAAATATTTTAAATTGAGAAGAAAATATTCTTTTGTGGTTATGAAAGGGGGAGGGAGGGAGGGTGGGAGGGGGTACTCACTAACTAGATAAAAAAAAATTAGATAGTCGATAAGAACTACTTTAGGTGAAGGGAAAGACAGCGCACAGCACAGGGGAGGTCAGCACAATTGGACTAAACCAAAAGCAAAGAGTTTCCTGAACAAAGTGAATGCTTTGAAGGCCAGAGTAGCAGGGGCAGGGATCTGGGGACCATGGTTTCCTGGGACATCTATGTCAATTGGCATAACAAAATCTATTAAGAAAACATTCTGCATCCCACTTTGAAGAGTGGTGTCTGGGGTCTTAAACGCTAGCAAGCAGCATCTAAGATGCATCAATTGGTCTCAACCCACCTGGATCAAAGGAGACTGAAGAACACCAAGGGCACAAGGTGATTACGAGCCCAAGAGACAGAAAGGGCCACATGAACCAGAGACTACATCATCCTGAGACCAGAAGAGCTAGATGGTGCCCGGCTACAACCAATGAATGCCCTGACAGGGAACACAACAGAGAACCCCTGAGGGAGCAGGAGAGCAGTGGGATGCAGACCCCAAATTCTCATAAGACCGGACTTAATGGTCTGACTGAGACTGTAAGGACCCCGGTGGTCATGGCCCCAGACCTTCTGTTGGCCCAGGGCAGGAACCATTCCCGAAGCCAACTCTTCAGACATGGATTGGACAGGACAACAGGTTGGAGAAGGATGCTGGTGAAGAGTGAGCTTCTTGGATCAGGTGGACAGTTGAGACTATGTTGGCATCTCCTGCCTGGAGGGGAGAGGAGAGTGTGGAGGGGGTTAGAAGCTGGTGAAAAGGGCACGAAAAGAGAGAGTGGAGGGGGAGAGCAGGCTGTCTCATTAGGGGGAGAGTAATTGGGAGTGTGAAGCAAGGTGTATATGGGTTTTTGTGTGAGACTGACTTGATTTGTAAACTTTCACTTAAAGCACAATAAAAATTATTTAAAAAAAAATGTGTACTAAATGTTTAATGAGAAACTCATTTGTTCTGTAAACCTTCATCTAAATTATAATAATAAGTAAATAAATATCAAAATGTATCTTCTGCCAAGAGACACCTTGGAAGAAAGGTCTGACTAAAAAAAAAAAAAGAGGTTTTGTGTGTAACTTTCTTTTAAATTCCAAAATGCTATAATGTTCAGTGCTATTCTCATGTGACACTACTGCTTTTTCAACCAAAAGCACTTTCTGAAAATCTAGTCATTTATTAGCAGATTTCTGCCAAAACCTATATCAGGTTGCTCAATTCCAAATATTCTTTGTCATTAAAATTGTTTTAAAAAAAAATAAGTTTGAGATAGGTAAAGCTAAATTTGAGATTGTAAACCATTTTTGTATATTTTTCATTGTTCGTATAGTAATTGTACATGCAAAATAACAATTCAGAATGTTTTCATAGTAAATGATGGGAGAGAATCACTTTTTGCATATTAGGAGAGTAAACTATAGTTTTGATTGAACGAAAGGCTATTGTACATAGCGCATCTGGAGCCTTTCACTTAGAAGTCAGATGTTTCATTCATGAATATTGCAGTCAGTGGATGTCAAAAGATGGCAATGATTCTAGATTGGTAAGGCTGTGCTAGCATCCTATTTTGTAGGGCATCTGTAATAGCTCTATAATTACAGGGGAATTACATGTTCCTACAAATTACTTGATAATTATACTTGATATTAACAAGTAATTCAAAGATTAGTTACTATGTAACTTGTAATTTTGAGATCTCATTGCAACATATTTCTTCTCTTTTTTTTTTTTTTTAGTGTTTGCTTATACCCTAAATAGTGGACAGACAGAGTGCATTTCTAAATATTTTTAGTTTATTTTACTCCAAAAATTTGGTTGGAAAAAGTAAATATTTGTCAGAAATAACAAATATAAAGATATAAGTGGTCATATCTTCACAATTAATTTGTGTTCATAATACATTTCAGCCTTATGTTTTCTTTGATCTAGATGGTTCTGTGGAAGCAGACAGAAGTTTCTGATAAAAGTGACTTTTAAATCAAAATAATTAACTGGGTAAGTTAATATATAGCAAAATTGACATAATTAAAATATCCTATTGAGCCCAAGCACTTACATCTATATAGAGGTTGATAGTTAAACCTTGTAACTACTTGCCGTCAAATCAATTCCAACTCACAGCAACCCTGTTGGATAGAGTAGAACTGCCCCGTAGGGCCTCCAAGGAGCACTTGGTGGATTCGAACAGCTGACCTTTTGGTTAGCAGCTGTAGCTCTTAACCACTATGCCACCAGGATTTTCATTAAACCTTATACGCCAAATAATTATTTAGGTTATACCAGAGATGCAACAATTTTATATAATGTTTATTGCCATAAGGAAGTTATAAGATTTTGGAAACAAGGAAACTAACAAAAGTGTGGCTAAACAACAATGGAAAAGTGGATGTTTGAATATTCTTCTGTTTTAACAAAAACAAACAAACAAGACTTACAGAATTTTTCTTTGATATTCTATGCCTTTTCATTGTCAGTCTTTCTATTTTGGGATTATGGGATGCATTGACGTTTGTTTTCAAGAAGACAATGAATATGAACTGGGTGCTGGTACCACATCTATCTTCCAAGATGGAACAGCAATCACTTAGTTCAGAGAACAACAAAGAAATTAAACCAGATACTTATAGTTCTAATCAAAATTGAGGTCTTGGATTCCTCAATTAAGAGTGTCAAGACTCTCAATTAAATAATTAAGAGTGTCAAGACTATGACATATGATCACTAATCTGAATATAAGGTCTTTCTGATCATGAAGTCCCATGCAAACTATGCAGGTTGCATACCCATTGTCATGGATTGAATTATGTCCCCCCAAAAATGTGTGTATCAATTTGGCTGGACCATGATTCCCAATATTGTGTGGTTATCCTCCATTTTGTGATTGTAATTTTATGTTAAAGAAGATTATAGTGGGATTGCAACACCCTTACAAGGTCACATCCCTGATCCAATATAAAGGGAGTTTCCCCAGGGTGTGGCCTGCACCACCTTTTATCTTACAAGAGATAAAAGAAAAGAGAAGCAGAGAGTGGGGGACCTCATGTCACCAAGAAAGCAGTTCTAGGAACAGGGCACGTCTTTTGGATTCAGGTCCCTGCACCTGAGAAGCTCCTAGTCTGGGGGAACATTGATGAAAAGGCCGACAGAGAGAGAAAGGCTTTCCGTGGAGCTGACTGGCCCCCCGAATTTGGACTCTTAGCCTTCTTTACTGTGAGGAAATAAATTTCTCTTTGTTAAAGTCATCCACTTGTGGTATTTCTGTTACAGCAGCACTAGGTAAGTGAGATACCCATGAAGCTGACTCTGGCCTCAGAGTTCAAAATATTTTCCTGTGTGACCAACATCTGCCAGGTCACAAAAAGAGGAAGTCCAGAATGGATGATTTTTATGTATATATGCATATGCACACGTTATAAAACTCACTGTTAGAAAGTCGATTCCAACTCATAGCAACCCTATAGGACAGAGTAGAACTGCCCGATAAGGTTTCCAAGGCTGTAATCTTTACAGAAGCAGACGGCCACATCTTTCTTCCATAGAGCAACTGGTGGGTTCGAACTGCTGACTGTCAGTTAACAGCTGAGTGCTTAACCACTGCTTGCATATCTTATATATCTATATATATGTATGTATGTATGTAAGAAGTGTGTATATAGGTATATATATGTATGTATATTTTACTGTATGTATATATATATATTGAACCCAGGTGGTACAGTGGTCATTCCACTCATAGCGACCCTATAGGACAGAGTATAACTTCCCTGTATGGTTTCCAGGAGTGGTCGGTACATTCGAACTGTCAACCTTTTGGTTAGCAGCCATAGCACCCAGTAGCTCTTAACCACTGTGCCGCAAGGTATCCATTTATATATATATATAAAACATCTGATTATAAAAGAGTGATTAAAATACATAAAAAGTCATACCTCGTTCTTGAAGATGAAGTCCTCATATTTTAAAAATGCTATTTATCCTATGATTCAATTTAAGCTACAAATCCAGTGCAACTAGAATCAAAGTATCAATAGGATTTTGGGGGTAGGCAATGGAAGGGGAGGACATGTAAAATAATTTACAAAGATTTTCCTGGAAAAAAAAAAATTACTAAGTGGAAAATTTCTGGAAAAGAGGAAAAACAATGGAAAATATTAAATGCATTTAAGTAATAATAATTAAAATAATATGGTAATTAATAGGCATAGATGGAGTGATCAAAAAAGTGGAATAAGTCAATAAAGACATTTAGTTCATAATGAAGGCCTTTAAATTAGTGCAATAATAGGATACTCAATAAATAATGGTGATACAGCTATCAATTTTGAGAAAAAATAATAAAGCTGATTCACCTTATTCCTTATATTAAAGTATATTCTAGATATAATCAATATTTAAGTGTTAAAAAAATAATCATAACTGCTCTGAGTAAAACAGACAAAAAAGATAACCGGGTTCTTTATAATTATCATAGAATAGAGAAGACATAGAGGGGGAAAAGAAATAAAAATCCATAAATAAAATTAAAATACATTGAAAAAAATACTCTCATGGCTTATAACAAGGAGCTAATTTTCTTACTATATAATGAAGTGTACAAATCCAGAAGAAACATTTGAAATGTAATTGAAAAATTTGAACTGAGAACATATATGAAGATATGGTTCACAGAAAAGATAAACATTAGTGAATAATAACCATATGAAAAGATTCTCAAATTCTTCCATAAAGAAATATAAGTTATACTGATGCTCCATTTTTTTTTTAACTTACTATATTGTCAAGATTTAAAATTTAGGTGATAGCAGGTATTGAGAGATTCTGTGGATACAGTTATTCTTACGCAAAGCTTTGACAGTGAAAAGTGATTCCACTTGTTGAGAAGACAATTGGTGCTAGCTATTTACTTTAAGATAAGAGCTTAGCTGCTAACCAAAAGGTTGGCAGTTCTAATCCACCAGCAGCTCTTTGGAAACCCTATGAGGCAGTTCTACTCTGTCCTATAGTGTCACTGTGAGTCAGAACCGACTTGACGATACCTAACAACAGCAACATTTACTTTTAAATGTATACATCAACAGTTTTCAGAATGAAAGGCTGGTAATATAGAGAAATACACATGTTCACAAAAATGGGTCTGCAAAGACCTTATTTGAGCACTGTTAGGACAGCAAAAACTTAGAAGTACTTAGCTATTCATCAGTTAGGAATGTAGTGAGAATAAATTGTGAATAGCTTATATTAAGGTAAAAGAGGAAATTGCAGAATGTTATTTTAGTACATAGCTACTGTCAAAAATATATATGTATATCGACATATGTGTGGAAATATATATCATATATATAATATAAATATGCAAGTTTATATCCCTGTATTTGAGCCTTAAAAATGCAAATAAATTATAATGTTAGAACTTGAGGTCTCTCAAATTCCATCACAAAAATGCAAATATTTGGAGGAAAAAACTTTATATGCTGAAACACTACAGAAGGTTGTACCAGAAAGAGCCATCAATGATTATCACTGTATGGTAGACTTCAGGGAGTTGGTGCTAATGTCTTTACATGTATTACGTTTTCATGTGCTCCATATATCTTTATCATGAGCATATGCTGCTTTAATAACAATAATCGCAATGATAACAATAATGAAAACTAAAAAATGGCATTTAAAGGATTTGGCAAGGCTTAAATGGATGTGGAGTCAATATTAGGAATTAGACTTTGAATTCAAAGAGAATTCCAAGTCCTTGAATTTGGATGATTGCAATAATAGTGACATTTTCCCAGAATCTGTAAAACAAAGGCAAGGCCTTGTTTACTAGGAAAATAGTTTTATCTTCTATTTTGACATATTGGATTTGATATAGCACGGAAAATCCAGCTATTTGGATAGTAAGTGGAAACACTGTGTGTGGGTATCAAAACTAGGTTTGGGTTAGAATCCATGCAGTTTATAACTGAAGCTGTCGAAAAATCAGAAGAATGTAAGGGAGGAAATAACATGAAAATACATCTCTCATATTAATGTGATCTATTAAATATTTTAAGAGCCTTAAAAACACAAATAATGGAATTATAATGTTAGAACTTGAGGTCTCTTCAAACTTCATCACAAAAATGTAAAGAAAAGAGGAAATGGAAATGTTTGATGGAAAAAAATTAATATCGTGACGGTGCTATTAGAATTGGATAGAATGTGTCATGAATGATTGGGATTACAGAGTAGTTTCAGGACCCCGAGGGAAGCATGGGAGTCTGTGGCTTGACACAGATTCTTACAGTTGCATGTGTTAATAGTGGAGAGAAAAAAAAAAAAAGCCCAGGTAATTGCCCTGCCAATCTTATGCCTAGTCTAGTGCTTTAATATACAGTAGACTCAGTTTGTAAAAGAATTTGGATTTGAATTAGCAGTGAACCAAGACTTATTTCCAAATAATAGTAACTCAAGGTAGAATAGAGTGGGAATGTCTATATGAAAATTGATAGATACAGTGATTTTTATGTTCATAGTCTAAAAATATTCCTCTTGTGTTTATGTTTATTATCTTTTATCCTCACTTGTAACCTGGATTTTGGTAAACTTGTGAAGAAAATTAATATTGTTTCTAAAAGTAACATAAAGTGTTTATATGTCACTACGGTCCAGAGTCTAGAGAGTCTTCATCTAAAATTAAATTCCCGGTTAGGGATATTAGGGTAAATTGTACTCTTTCCACAAAACTTATACTCAATTTTTGCTACAGGCTGTGTACACATGACCTGAGAATGTGAAAGGAAGTCATGTGATGAAGCGATGTTTCAGTTAACTATTGTTACATTACAAATTATGCCCAGAGTTAGAAATTGTACCAAACGTAAAATATTTGATATTTTCTTTGGACCAAAAGGAAGGCAAAGGCTTGAAGAGTAGTAGGCACATGTTAGTGGGGAGGCTGGAGAAGGCCTTGAGGAAATTGTTATTGAATGCTGAGAAAAGAGGACATGTTCTAAAGTAGCATAATGTTTGGCAATACTTTTGCCTATGGTAATGTGGACATAGCAAAAATATCCTTAATGTGCAACGATGTGGAATTCCTATGTAGAATTAGGAATATACCTAATGTGCTTTGTGTAATCCACTACAGAGATTTCCAAGCAGAGTGTACAAAGCGCAAAATGGATCTTTTAACTATGATAAAATCCAAGAAGAGAGAAGTGTATTACAGAAGAAACTCTCCAGTTTCAAGAAGTTAGTGGAAATATTTCTACCCCAGGACTTGCTGGCTTGAGCAATAAAACTATTTCTCCTTTCAAGCTAGTCTAGCTGACAAAACATTCTCAAGCAAGAAATTGTCTCAGAGCAAAGATCAAAATGACGGAGTTGTGAGACTTTTTGTTAATATCTCAGAAAGATTTAAAGCAATGCCTCCTAAATCCTCCCTTCTAAAGTAAAGTGCTCCTAAGTTTTGTGGCCTTGTTTCCCACAGTCTAACTGATATTCAAAGGTGCATGTTTCAAAGACATTTGTGTGTGTGGCTTTTGCCTGAGTGAAACTCAGTAAGATTCACAGAAGAGCTTCAAAGTTTTTTAAAGAGTTTATTCTGACACAATTCCGTTGGATTTATTAAAATAAAAAGAAACTTCTTGGTCCCTCAAGGTGTGGAATCACCTTGCAAAAAGCAATTTGGCTTTGTTCTCCATTCTTTCAAGCCTGACCGACACCTGAAGCTAATGAGTGGGGGTAACCAGACCATGAGGGACCACCTGGAAGCCTGAAGTTGACTGAGCCTCAGGCGGCATGATGTCAGAGCCCCGAATCCTGAGTCTTAGAGGAACTTCCTAGTTGACAATCATGCACATAAGAAAGTAGTACTTCTCTTTTTTGGATTTGAAAGCTCTGTACTGTGACCTCTCCCAGATCTCACCCTATGTGTCTCTTCATTTGTATCCTTTATGGTTGTAGTAAGCCTGTAGCCATAAATAAGGTGTACTTTCTGTGAGTTCCAGAGAATTAACAAACCCACAGTGTCAGTTAGGGCCATCAGAGGCCAGCATCTGCCCATGTGACAGTGAGAAAGAAGGTATCCTTCTAGCTTGTGAGCTCTGAACTACCTTTGTGTGACTAGCATCAGAGAAGGGCTGCATAGACAGCTGGTCTGAAAGGTGGTGTCTGTCTAGGTTGTTAGATCTAATTCAGATCATGGTGGCTAGAATCAGAGAGAGTGTGCCACTTGGGCAGCTGACAATGAGGATGGAGAAATGGGAAGGTGAGGAGGACTGGATCCATTTCCACACTTTGGAAATTGGAACCATGTTGACCCTTAGCATGCAGTTAGCAATGAAAGTGGAATTTACCCACTTTGTCCCACTTAGTGCAGTCTCTAAACTTCCATGGGCAGGAAACTATCAGAGAATTCTGCCCCATGTGGTTTCCAAGGAATGCCTGGTGGATTTGAACTGCCGACCTTTTGGCTAGCAGCCATAGCTTTTAACCATTACATTATGAGAGTTTCCCGGAGAATTCTACCCACCTACAACATGAGTCACTTCTTAAGGAAAAAGAATGACTCTGAATGTGGGGTTAAGAGTTCAGAAGGTAGAGCTGGAAATCAAGGAGTACAAATCGTTGGGAATAGGCTGGCCCTCTTCAAGATAAAATTTCTGCTCCTGAACAGGGATATTGACGACATATGCCTGGCTGGATCTCATATTTGCTTTGGCTTCTACGTATTCTTTATTTCCCCTTTTCAAACTACTACTATTATTATAACATTGCCACCATGATTACTTTTTCTATTGCTACATAATAACCACCTGTCTTGTTTCTTTTTTAGAGTCAAGACTAATTCCCCTAAGGTATAAAACCTAGACCCACTGCTGACCCTTTGGTTACCAGCCGTAGCACTTAACCACTATGCCACCTTAAGGTATACTCACAAATAAAGAAGTCCATTGCCTAAGTGTTTTATATAGCTGATCATCAAAATTTTGTTAATGTGATAGACTTGGTAGATGTTTGTGATTTTGAGATATTTGAAGAGGCAGTAAAAAAAGAAAAAAGATTAGTGAAAGAAGTGGAATTATATTGCTTGGATAAATAGAGTTGATGTGTAGTCTAACTACATGAAACCTAGGTCTCAACGTATATGAAAATTATATTTTGAGTAGTGATTAGTCACTTCCAAGTTTTCACTTTTGATAGACTCACGTTTACATTATGGACACTTTAAAATAAACATAAGCTCTAGAATCGAAAGTTGAAATTGTGAAATTTTCTTTCCTGTGCATTTCTGGACAGAAAATGTTTTACTAGGAGCAACACATTGGCATAAATTGGGTTTACTTAAGAAAAAAATTCTGTTATTAGTAAAAAGCTATAAATTTAATAGACTGAGGAAGTTCAAGGGAAAGAAAGTGAGCAAAATAAAGACTCTAAAATAACATTAGTTACAGTATGTATTCTTAGTAGGAGAGGTAGGTGTTAGAATGGCATAAAATCCTTCAAAAAAAAGGGACATTTTTACCGAAATTACATTATCACTTAAAAATGTATGAATTTTTGGACTATATTTTTTTTAAGTAGACTTTATTTTTAGAGCAATGTTAGGTTTAGAAAAATTATTCAGAAAGCACAGAGAGTTTTTATATCTCCTCACCCAAGCACATTGTTTCTTCTATTAGCATCTGGTATCCTTGTGGTGGTACATTTGTTAAAATTTACTAACCAACATAGTGCATTATTATTATCTAAAGTTCATACATTATATTAAGATTCACTCTTTGTGTGTACATATTTACGAGTTTTGCAAATGGTTAATGTGATGTATTTACTATTCTTTTATCATATAGAATATTATCACTGCCCTATTCATCAGTCACCCATCCATCTGAACCCCTTGGCAACAACTAATCTTTTTACTTTCTATAATTTTACCAGTAAAAAGACTATGTAAGAGATCATCAATTGCTCATATGTAAGTTCCAGTTGAAGATGAAGAAAATGAAAACAAGTCCACAAGAGCAAAAGTACAAACTTGAGAGTATCCCACCTGAATTTGGAGACCATCCCAAGAATAAATATGATTCATTTAACATTAATGACCAAAGAAGAAACTAGTTGTAGGATGAATCAAGGACTTCATACAAGAAGAAAGCAAAGGATCATTGAAAAGAAAAAAATAAATAAAAAACCAAAACAGATGTCAGAAAAGACTCTGAAACTTGCTCTTAAATGTAGAGCAGCTAAAGTGAATGGAAGAAATGATGAACTAAAAGAGCTGAACAGAAGATTTCAAAGGGCAGCTTGAGAAGAAAAAGTAAAATATTGTAATGACATATGCAAAGACCTGGAATTAGAAAACCAAAAGAGAAGAACATGCCTGGCTTTTCTCAAGATGAAAGAACTGAAAAAAATTTTCAAGGCTCAAGTTGCAATACTGAAAGATTCTATGGGCAAAATATTGAAAGATGCAGGAAGCATCAAAAGAAGATACGAGGAATACACAGTCACTATACCAGAAAGAATTGGTCAACTTTCAAGCATTTCATGAGGTAGCCTATGATCAAGAGCCAATTACGGTAGTGAAGGGAGAAGTCCAAGATGCACTGAAGGCATTGTTGAAAAACAAGACTTCAGGAACTGATTTAATACCAGTTGAGATGTTTCAACAAATGGATGCAATGCTGGAAATGCTCACTCCTTTATACCAATAAAATGTATATTTGTGCCCATTCCAAAGAAAAGTGATCCAAAAAAAAAAAAATGCAGAAATTATCAAACAATATCATTAATATCAGAAGCAAGTAGAATTTTGCTGAAGTTAATATAAAAATATTTGCAGCAGAATAACAAAAGGAGTACAACTGGCAGAAATTCAAGAGGGATTCAGAAGAGGGCGTGGAATGAGGGGCATTATTGCTGAGGACAGATAGATCTTGGCTGAAATCAGAGAATAACAAAAATGTGTTTAACTGTATTTTATTGACTATGCACAGACATTCGGCTATGTGGGTCATAACAAATCATGGAGTAACATTGTGAAGAAGGGAAATTCCAGAACACTTAATTGTGCTCATGAGGAACCTGAACATAGACCAAGAGGCAGTCATTCGAACAGAACAAAGGGGTAGTGAATGGTTTAAGACCAGAAAAGCCTGGTGTCAGGGTTGTATCCTTTCACCATACTTATTCAATTTGTGTGCTGAGAAAATAATCTGAGAAGCCTGATTATATGAAGAATGGGGCATCGGGATTGGAGGAAGACTCATTAACAACTTGCAATATGCTAATGAGACAACCTTGCTTACCGAGAGTGAAGAGCACTTGAAGAGCTTACTGATGAAGATCAAAGACTACAGCCTTCAATATGGATTACACCTCAACATAAAACCAAAAACCAAACCAAACACAGTGCCATTGTGTCGATTCTGACTCATTGCTACCCTATAAGACAGAGTAGAACTGCCCCATAGAGTTTCCAAGGAGCACCTGGCAGATTCAAACTGCTGACCCTTTGGTTAGTAGTCATAGCACTTAACCACTATGCCACCAGGGTTTTCTCTCAACATGAAGGAAACAAAAATTTTCACAACTGTACCACTATGCAACATCATGATAGAAAGAGAAAATATTGAAGATGTCAAAGATTTCATTTTACTCAGTCCACAGTCATTGTCCATGGAAACAACAGTCAAGAAATCAAATGATACATTACATTGGGCAAATCCACTGCAAAATACCTCTTTAAAGTGTTCAAAAGTAAAGATGTCATTTTGCAGACTAAAGTGTTTCTATTCCAAGCTAGGGTATTTTCATTCTCCACTTATGCACGCAAAAGCTGGACAATAAATAAGGAAAACCAAAGAAAAATTGGTACTTTTGAAATATGGTGTTGGAGAAAAATGTTGAATATACCATAAACTGCCAGAGAGTGAACAAATCTGTCTTGGAAGAAGAACAGCCACAATGCCCCTTAGAAGAAAAGATAATGAGACTTTGTCTCATGTACTTTGGACATGTTATCAGGAGGGACCAGTCCCTGGAGAAAGGCATCATGCTTGGTAAAGCAGAGGGTCAGCGAAAAAGAGGAAGACCCTCAATGAAATGGATTGACACAGTGGCTGCAACAATGTGCTCAAACATAGCAACAATTGTGAGGATGGCACAGGACTGGGCAGTGTTTCTTTCTGTTGCACGTATTATCTCATTGAGTTGGAAGAGACTCAATGACACGTAACAACAGCATAATTTTGCCTCTTCCAGAATACCGTATAGTTGGAATGATACAGTATGTGGCTTTTAAGACTGGGTTCATTCAGTTAGCAGTATTCATTTAAAGTTCTTCCATGTCTTTTCATGATCTGATTGTTCATTTTGTATTATCGCTGAATAATACTCCATTGTATGTATATACCCACCACTTGTCTGTCAGTTTGTCATGCTGTAGTGGCTTGTGTGTTTCTGTGGTCCTGGCAGCTATGTCACTGGTATCTCAAATACCAGGAGTGTCACCCATGGTGAACAGGTTTCAGCTGAGTTTCCAGATTAAGACAGACTAGGAAGAAGGATTTGGTGGTTTACATCTAAAAAAAAATTAGCCAGTGGAAACCTTAGGCAAAGCTGGGAAACGCTGTCTGATATAGTGCCAGAAGATGAGCCCCTCAGGTTGGAAGGCACTCAAAGGCTACTGGGGAAGATTCTGACTCTACCAAAGAAGAGTCGTCTTTAAGGACATAGATGGAGTCCGGTTTTCAGGACCATCATTTTCTGATGTTGTATGGCTAAAAATGACAAGAAACAGTTGCAAACAAACATTAATAATCAGAACATGGAATGTAAGAAGTATAAATCTAGGAAAATCAGAAGATGTCAAAAATGAAATAGAACACATAAACATCGATAGTAAGTAACCTGAATTGGATTGGTATTGGACATTTTGAATAGGACAATCATATGGTCTACTATGCTGGAAATGACAAACTGAGGTGGAATGGCATCACGTTCACCATCAAAAAGAACATTTGAAGATCTATCCTGAAGTACAAAGTTGTCAGTGGTAGGATAATATCCATGGAAGATGAGTTAATATGACTATTATTCAAATTTATATATGAACCACTAAAGCAAAGTTGAAGAAATTGAAGACTTTTATCAACATCTGCAACCTGAAATTGATCAAACATACAATCAACAGGTACTGATAATTACTGGTAATTGGAATGTTAAAGTTGGAAAAAAAGAAGGATCAGTAGTGGGAAAACACAACGTCAGTGATAGAAACAACACTGGAAATCTCATGATAGAATTTTGGGAGACCAAAGGCTTAGTCATTGCAAATACAGTTTTTCAACATAAACGATGACTATACACATGGACCTCAGTGGTAAAAATACACTGGAACCAAACTGACTTCACCTGTGAAAAGAGATGCTGGAGAAGCTGAATATCAACAGGCAGAACAAGGCCTGGGACTGACTGCAGAATACAACACCTATTGTTCATATGCAAATTCAAGTTGAAGCTGAAGAAAATTAAAGCATGTTCATGAGAGCCAAAGTAAAATCTTTAGTATGTCACACCTGAATTTTGACGCCATCTCTAGAATAGATTTGACATGCTGAACACTGATAAAGACCAGACAGGTTGTGCAATGACATCAAGCACAACACACATGAACAAAGCAAAAGAACATTAAAAAGGAAAGAAAAGACCAAAATGAATATCAAAAGAGCTTCCAAAACTTGCTATTGAACACAGAGCAGCTAAAGTGAGCAAAAGAAATGATGAAGTAAAAGAACAGAAGATCCCAAAGCGTGGCTTGAGAAGACAAGGGAAAGTATTATAATGAAATGTGTGAAGACTTTGAGCAAGAAGGCCAATAGGGAAGAACATGCTTGGCATTTCACAAGCTGAAAGATCTGAAGAAAAAAATCAAGCCTTGAGTTGCAATATTGAAGGATTCTATGGCAAAATATTGAATGATGCAAGAAGCAGCCAAAGAAGATGGAAGGACTATACAGAGTTGGTGTATCAAAAAGAACTGGTAGATGGTTGATCATTTCAGGAGGTGGGAAATGATCAAGAACCGATGGTATTGAAGAAGGGTTTCAAGCTACACCAAAGGCACTGGCAAAAACAAGTCTCCAGGAATTGATAGAATACCATCTGAGATGTTTCAACAAGTGGATGCAATGCTGGAAGTGCTCACTCATCTCTGCCAAGAAATGTGGAAAATAGCTCGTGGCCAACTGACTGGAAGAGATCCATATCTGTGTCCATTCCAAAGAAAGATGATTCAACAGAATGTGGAAATTATCAAACAATATCATTAATATCACATGCAAGTAAAATTTTGCTGCAGATAATTTGAAAATGGTTACAGCAGTACATTAACAGGGAACTGCCTGAAATTTAAGTCAGATTCAGAAGACTACTTGGAATGAGGGATATGATTGCTGATGCTAATGAATCTTGACTAAAAGCATTCAACTGTGTGGATCATTAACAAATTATGGATAACGTTGAATTGTCCTCATGTACAACCTGTATATAGACCAAGAGGGATTCATTTGTACAGAATACGAGGACACTGTTGTTGTTGTTAGATTCCCTTAAGTCCTTTCCAACTCATAGTGACCCTATGCACAGCAGAACAAAACACTACCCTGTCCTGCGCCGTCCTCATAATCATTGTTATGCTTGAGCCCATTCTTGCAGCCACTGTGTCAATCCATATCTTTGAGGCATTTCCTCTTTTTAGCTGACCCTCGATTTTACCAAGCAAGATTTCCTTCTACAGGGACTGGTCCATCCTGATAACAAGTCCAAAGTATGTGAAATGAACTCTCACCACCCTTGCTTCTAAGGAGCATTTATGGCTGTACTTCTTCCAAGAAACATTTATTCGTTCTTTTGGGAGTCCACACTGTATTCAATATTCTTGGTCAACACCACAATTCAAAGGCATCAATTCTTCTTCGATCTTTCTTATTCAGTGTTCGACTTTCACATGCATATGAGTCGACTGAAAACACCATGGCTTGAGTCAGGTGGACTTTAGCCCTTAAAGTAACATCTTTGCTTTTTAACATTTAACATTAACACTTTTAAGATATATTTTGCTGTAGATTTGCTCAATACAATCTGTCCTTTGATTTTCTGACTGCTGCTTACATGGGCATTGATTGTTGATCCACAATCAAGGTTGTATCATCTGCATATCGCAGGTTATTAATGGGTCGTCCTCAAATCCTGATGCCCTGTTCTTCTCCATATAGTCCAGGTTTTTGGATTATTTCCTCAGCATACAGATTGAATGAGTATGGTGAAAGGATACAACCCTGACATGTATCTTTCCTGACTTTAAACCACTCAGTATCTCTTTGTTCTCTTCCAGCAACTGCTTCTTGATCTATGTACACATTCCACAGGAGCACAATTACGTGTTCTGGAATTCCCATTCTTCTCAATGGTATCCTTAATTTTTATGAGCCACAGAATCAAATGCCTTTGCATAGTCAAAAAAAGAAAGAAAGAAAGAAAAAAAAAACACAGGTAAACATCTTTCTGGTATCCTCTGTTTTCAACCAGGATCTATTTGATGTCAGCAATGACATTCCTGGTTCCATGTCCTCTTCTGAATCCAGCTTGAATTTCTGGCAGTTCCCTGACTATGTATTGCTACAATTACTTTTGAGTGATTTTCAGCAAAATTTTGCTTGTCTGTGATATTAGTGATATTGTTCAATAATTTCTGCATTCTCTTAGATCACTTTTCTTGGGAATATGCATAAACATGGATTTCTTCCAGTCAGTTGGTCAGGTAGTTGTCTTGGAAATTTATTGGCATATGAGTGAGCACATCCAGGGCTTCATCTCTTTGCTGAAACATCTTAATTGGTATTCTGTCAATTCCAGGAGCCTTGTTTTTCCTAAGTGTCTTCAGTCTTGCTTGGACTTCTTCCTTTAGCATGATTGTTTCTTGATCATATACTACCTTCTGAAATGACTAAACATCAACCAGTTCTTTCTGGTACTGTGACTTCGTGTATTTCTTCCATCTTCTTGTGATGCTTCCTGTGTCGTTCAGTATTTTGCCCACAGAATCCTTCTATATATCAACTTGAGGCTTGAATTTTTCTTCAGTTCTTTCAGGTTGAGAAATGCCGACAGTGTTCTTCCCTTTTGTTTTTCTAACTCCAGATCTTTGTACCTGTCATTATAATACTTTACTTTGTCTTCTCAGGCCACCCTTTAAAATCTTCTGTTCAACTCTTACTGCATTTTTTCTATTCACTTTAGCTACTCGATGTTCAAGAACAACTTTCAGAGTCTCTTCTAACATCCATTTTGGTCTTTTTAATTGCCCATTGCAATATGTCACTTGATTTCTTGACTGCTGTCTCCATGAGTATTGATTAAGAATCCAAGTAAAATGAAATCATTGACAACTTCAGTATTGTCTCCACTTATCATGATGTTGCTTATTGGTCCAGTTGTGAGAATTTTTGTTTTCTTTATGTTAAGACGTAATCCATACTGAAGGGTGTAGTCTTTGACGTTCATCAGTAAGTACTTCAAGTCCTCTTCACTTTCAGCAAGCAAGGTTGTGTCATCTGAATGTCACAGGTTGTTAATGAGTCTTCCTTCAATCCTAATGCAGAATTCTTCATATAATCCAGTTTCTTTTTTAGCTAGTTCAAAATAATTTTTAATTTCTCTTGAAACACCTTTGGATCATGTGTTATTTAAGTGTGTTGTGTTTGTAATTTCTCCAGTTATAAATTATTTATTTCTAGTTTAATTCCTTTCTGGTCTAAGAGCATACCTTGTATGATTTGTATTCTTTGATGTTCAGGGCTCCTAGCTTGTCATATATAATTGACTCACTTGTTTTTTCGGGCCTTTGTTGTAAAAGGGACCACAGGAAACATCTGACTACTCTGCCATCTTGGCCCCACCTCTCCTCAGCATAAAGATTGCATAAGTATAGTAAAAGGATGCAACCCTGGCCTTCACCTTTCTTGGTTTTAAACCATACGGTACCCCCTTGCTCTACTGGAATGACTTCCTCTTGGTCTATGTACAGGTTTGACATGAGCAAAATCAAGTATTCTATAATTCCCATTCTTTGTAATTTGCTATTATCCACACAGTCAATGTCTTTGCATAGTCAAGAAAACACAGATAAACAACTTTCTTGTATTTTCAGCTTTTTGCTGAGGTCCACCTAACATCAGCAATAGTATCTCTCACTCCACATCCTCTTCTGAATCTGGCTTGATTTACTCAAAGTTTCCTGATGAAATAGTACTGCAAAGATTTTTGAGTAATCTTCAGCAAAATTTTACTTGCGTGTGATATTAATGATATTGTTGGACAATTTCCACATTCTGTTGGATCACCTTTCTTTGGAATGGGCACAAATATGGATCTTTTCCAGTCAGTTGGTCAGGAGCTATCTTCCAAATTTCTTGGCATAGACAAGTGAGCAACTCCAGTGTTGCAACCGTTTGTTAAAACATCTCAGCTGATACTTTGGCAGTTCCTGGAGTCTTGTTTTTCACTTATGCCTTCAGGACAGCTTGGACTTCTTCAATACTGTCAGTTCTTGATTATATGCTACCTCCTGAACTGATTGAACATCAACAAATTCTTTCTTTGTAAAGTGTTTCTGTATATTCCTTCCATCTTCTTTTGCTGCTTACTGTGTCATTCAGTATTTTGCCAATAGAATCCTTTGATATTGCAACTTGAAACTTGAGTTTTTTTTTTTTTTTTCCAGTTCTTTCCGCTGGAGAAATGCCAAGGGTATTCTTCCCTTTCGGTTTTCTAACTCCAGGTCTTTGCACATTTCATTACAATATTTTATTTTGTCTTTTAGGCCTCCCTTTAAAATCTTCCGTTCAACTCTTTTACTTCATCATTTCTTCCATTTGCTTTAGCTACTCTATGCTCAAGAGTAAGTTTCAGAGTCTCTGCTGACACCCATCTCAGTTTTTTCTTTCTTTCTTGTATTTTTAATGACCTTTTGGTTTCCTTATGTATGATGTCCTTGATGTCATCCCACAACTCGTCTGGTCTTCTGTCATTAATATTCAAAATGTCAAACCTATTCTTGAGATGGCCTCTAAATGCTGGTGGGAAGTACCTAATGTCTTACTTTGTCTCCCATTGGCTTGTTTTAATTTTCTTCAGCTTAAACTTGAACTTGCATATGAGCAATTGATGGTCTGCTCTGCAGTTGGCCCCTGGCCTTACTCTGACTGATGATATTGAGCTTCTCCATCATCTCTTTCCACAGAAGTAGGTGATTTGATTCCTATATGTTTCAACCAGTGAGATCCACCTGTATGGTTGCCATTTATATTGTTGAAAAATGGTATTTGCAATGAATAAGTTATTGGCCTTGCAAAATTCTATCATGCAATCTTCAGCATCATTGCATCACTAAGGCTGTGTTTTCCAACTACCAACCCTTCTTTTTTTCCATCTTTCACATTCCAGTCACCAAAAATTATCAATGCATCTTGATTGCATGTTTGATCAATTTCAGACTATAAAAGTTGTTATAAACCTTGAATTTCCTCATTTTGGGCATTAGTTTTTTGGTGCATAAATTTGAATGAGAGTCATATTAACTAGTTTTCCTTGTAGGTGTGGGCATACTATCTTATTAGTGACAGCATTTTACTTCAGAATATATCTTGAAATGTTCATTTTGACCATGAACATTGACATCATTCTTCCTCAATTTGTCACTCCAGGCATAGTAGACCTTATGATTGTCTGATTCAAAATGACCAATACTAGTCTATTTCAGCTCACTAATACTTAGAATATTGATGTGTATGCATTTCATTTCATTTTTGAAGAGTTCCAATATTCCACATTCTGATTATTAATGGATGGTAACAGCTGTTACTTCTCATTTTGAGTTGTGCCACATTAATAAATGAAGGTCCCAAAAGCTTTACGTCATCCACATCATTAAGGAGGCTCTACTTTGATGAGCAGATCTTCTCCAGTTATAATGTGAATGCCTTCTAATCTGAGGGGCTCATCTTCTTTCACTGTATCAGAAAACGTTTCACTGGTATTAATAATGTTTTCACTGGACAATTTTTTTTCAGCACACTGCCATGTCCTTTTCCTTTGCCTGTCTTAATCTGGAAGTTCCGTTGAAACCTGTCCACCATTGGTGTTGATATTTGAAACATTGGTGGCATAACTTCCAGCATCACAGCAACATGCAAGTCCCCATGGTACAACAAACTGTCAGTTGAGAGTTTGTATATATAATATGCAGCTATTTTAAATTCTTAGCCAAGAATTCTAACATCTCTGCAATATGTAAATCTAGCTCTGATGTTTTCCCTGTTTCTTCAGATTGTACGCTTTTATTTGTTAGTGTGTTTCAAATTTTTTTGTTGTTGTTGAAAACCAGTCATGATATGTATCCACTACCCACTTATCAACATTGTTAGGCCAAAGGCCAAGTTGTTATGTGAAAATTGGCATTATGCAAAAATGGAGGATGACATCAGATCACAAAGTGGAGGCTGACTACATCATTACATAACGGCCAAATTATATCCTTACATAACTTCCAAAGCACTGTGAATCCTGGCTCTGCCAAGTTGACTCATAACTTTAACCGATACTGCCAGCATTACTCTTGCTTTGCACCTCAGCATTCATTACTGCCAAACATACACCATTAATGTGTAAAACAGTTGAAAAGTAGATTTTTTTTACTATTGTAAATGTAAAGTGTCAGATAAGGTGATAGTTGGTAAGTGAGGAGTGGGTGTATTGGGTGAGAAGGTCTGAGGTTCAATTGTAAACTTCTGTTGTTTTTGACATGGTGGTAAGGTGTGGGGTAAGGAGAGGTTTTCTAGAGCCCAATGATTAGATCTCAGTCTGTTCCTCTGGAATCTGACCTTCACAAATGCTTCTCAGTTTTTTCTCTGTTTGTTTTATTTCATTTTGCATCCCTTTGATGAAATAGGAAGGATAAAAGGGCCTAGTGTTAGATGTTTCCCTTTCCCCACATCAAAGGTTAAATAGGGCTGGAGTTTAGCAATTCTCTTCCATCTGGAAGTTTAGCAATTCTCTTCCATCTGGAAGGCTAGATGGGCTGCTATTTCCTCCTCCAAGTTGACCAGGCACTCACAAAATCTAAATATGCTAAGTTCTGTTAGGCTAGGGTCTGGCAACACAATTTCCCTTTAGTGAAAGCTGTTGTCAAGGAGAAACCACCACTATTTTAAAATGATCACTCTTTCCCCAACCCCTACTAAAAGGATGAGGGAATTTTTCTCATTTTCATGGTGAAAACCTGATGAGACTCCTGGAGGTGGAACTCATAAGTATGGAGTCTCCCAAGTCTAGACCTAAAGGAATTTTTATTCTCTCAAGCTAGTCACTGCTCGTTCTATGGAATGTGGTCAATTAACATTTAAATATTCTTGTATGATACTGAGTCCACTGACAGGAGCAGTGGTGGTGGTAGTCTCTGCTCCCAGTAACTGGTTATTCTCTGTATTTGTCTATCTTTCTAGTTTTGGGGGCAGCATTTTGCTCTGTATCCTCAGTTCTCTGATGGATCTAAGAAGAGTTGTTAATTTTCAGCTTTTTAGCTTTTTTCTTACTGCAAGGATGGACAATATGACTTCCAAGCTCCTTACATGCCAGTCTGGAGACCACAAGTCTGATGGGCTATGTTTTAAGCTGCATCAATTCTGTTCGATTTTCAATCTACATGCATTGTACAAATCCCTACGTGGAAATTCAATATGTCAAATAAAAATTGTCAAAATCCAAAAACATGCAGGCATAATGTCAGCCTAAATAGAGATAGAAAGACAGCTGCTGTTGAGTCAACTTCTGGTTATGGCAACCTTAAGTACAACAAAACAAAATGTTGCCTAGTCCTGCATCTTTGTTGTGATCATTGGCATGTTTGAGTCCATCTTTGTGGCTACTGTGTCAATCCATCTCATTGAGGGTCTCCCACATCCTCACTGGATCTACTTCACCTAAAATGATTCCCTCCCCTAGAGATTGATTGTTCCTGGTGATATGTCCAAAGCAAGTGAGTCAGAAAATTTTCTATTGTGATTCATTGGGTTTTTCATTGTCTAATTTTCAGAAGTAGGTCACCAGCCCTTTCTTCCTAGTCTGTCTTAGTATGGAAACTGCACCAAAACCTGTTCACCACAGGTGACCCTGTGGGTATTTGAAATATTAGTGGCATAGTTTCCAACATCATAGCAACATGCAAGCCATCACAGTGCAACAAACTGACAGTTGGGTGGTGGAAAGCCAAGTTAACACATTATAATACAGTTTTTCTTTTGAGGGAAAATATGTTAAAATTAAAACATTTTTGATTGCCCTGTAAACAATACAGCTATAATTGTTCAATACTATTTAATTGTTTTCATTCTATTTTTGCAATAGGAATTTCAGGTAGTTTTAGAGAATTATTGTACATTTACAAAACTAGACTTTCTTACAGTAAAATTTGATGCAACTTTATAGGTTATTAAGATAAGTTTTCCGGCATTTTAAAGTAGACCAAATATTCCTATTTCAAAACAGGAAGTTGCTGTGCATTCAGTAATAGCATCTATGATGATTTGCAAAGATTTCCAGCCTTAAGTTGAACATCTTTGTTGTGAAACTCTGGTCTTTTAATGGTTTCACCTCTTTCTTCTCTGTACTCATGAAAAAATGATTGAAATAGTTTGAAACATTAAAAAATGCCTCATAGACACTCAGCAACTGTCAAATGGAGAGGATATGTTTAGCAAGGCACCATCCTCTAACACCCTTCTGAAGACTTGTCAAATCTGTACATAATAGAGAGATTATTTCTCCATTACAGGCATGAAAATGGTTGTAATTAACTTCTCAAGCCCAACAACATGGTGAGAAGATAATTATAAAAGAATTCAAACCAATCTCAGCTTAATTATTCTGCACAGGGATGGGCTGGGGGCATTTCCAATAACCTCCTGTTGTGCTATTGGAACTAATGCAAGCTTGTTTAGGATAGATTAGATTATGTCAAGCTCCTCTTCATCCAAATACTGGTATTTAGTCTCAAAGTAAGATGCAAGTGGTACCCTTTCTGAACTTAAAGAACTACTGCAGAAAAATTAGTTAAAGGGTCTTTGAAAGTGGAAGGTGGGTTATAGATTAGTTTTAGGTCACATACCTTGAAGAAGAAAGCTACTCAGACAATTCAAATTGATATGACAACAATGGCAACAAATTAAAACGTGTCACTGTTTTTGACAGGTTTGGTATCAAAAGGCTTCTTTTATTTTATTTGTGCCGTTATAATCTTTAGTGGGAAGAGAAGGGAAGCACAGCAATTTCTATTAGGAGAAACTGTACAAGTGTTATTATTATTATTGTTAACCTGAATTTCAATGTCTTCTTGTTCTTTATGCTTTTAATTTATATATACATGTATTAAATGGTGAAAACTTCTGTTTTATTCCTTATTTTAAATCAAAAGAGAAGTATAGAATTATACCAATGTTTTCATTTTCTGAGGTATTTAAATGATTGCAATAATGAATGAAGCTTATAGTGAACGGATTTGGTGGCTCACAACAATAAAAACCACCACAACAAAAGAGAAAGCTATCAAAGGACTAATTAATGTCATATGAGTGGTTCTTATGAGTTGTACCATACTGACCCTTGAGGGACATTGGTCAATCATTTATATAAACATTACTTATGTTTTTGTAATATGTTTTTAGGAGGATTTAAAGTACTTACAATACATATGTGCCCAAAGACATTGAAACAAGGATTAAAAAAAATAAAATATATAGAGGAAACTTCTGGAATTGTATCTACAGACTAAGCTAAAGATAATTGCTCCAAACAAATATCAAATATCAAATATAGTACAGAACTTTCTGGAAGACAAGGAAAATGGAGACTAAGTAACATGGTTTACAATACCTAAGAGTTAATTACTATGAGATACAAAATATCTGTTATACATAATTTGAAAAGAAAATGGTTACATTGAATATTAAACAACTTAGATTATGAGGCTAAAAGATTATTTCATTTAACTTGTTGCATAGGCAAAGCAATAGCTATGGGAATCTGATGTTATATAGAACAATAAATACCTTTAATACATTTTATTATACATCTATCTTATATGTGCATTCAGCTTCAGGTTTTAATCTCCAATCCCATTTTCATGTTTTTGTGTTTATTTGCTATTTATTCTTTTAGTCCTGATGAGATAAAGTACAACTTGAGACTACCTAACAGTTTGAAAATACGATTGTATAGACATATGAAATATGCAGGATATTTTAAATGATAATTCTTGATTAATTTGAGTTAAGCCATCTGGATTATTTTTCAATCCCACACACGTGAAAGTTCAGGTTTTGTAACTAGGGTTGCTATGAGTGGGAACTGACTTGACAGTGATGGATTTTTGGTTTGTTTGTTTTAGGCACATGTGGCAAACGTCACGGGATTGACGCTTTGCAAAACGATTTTAGAGATCAGTAAGTAGATGATTATTCTCAGTCATCTTTTTGCATTATTGATCTTTATGACTCTCACTTCAGTGAGTACCCCCAAATTATTTTGCCCTAAATTGTCTTAATAAATGGTTCTAGATAAATAAATCCTAGGAGTAGCATTTCCAATGTTAGCTCTGAAATTGCTCATGGCAGCAAGTGATGATTTCTTTATAACAAATATAGTGCTTTGTAAAGGCAATGGCTAATATTTTGGTCAATAAAATAAAACAAGTAAATAACTCAAAACTGGCTAAACTCAAAATGAAGGGAAAAAAGGAAAATGTGTTCCAAAATACTCTTTCAGTAGCCAAAAAATAAGAAAAGAAATCCAATTCTTATTATACCTCAAAATCCCTACAAATTATCAACTAGTGATGGTTTACAGCCCTAAATTCACACACTGCCAGTCCCATCACCACACTCCTCTTGAATTTCTGAATAAGTTCAATACCGAGGAAAAGTACCATTACTAATATTGTAGATACTCACACTCAAATAATCCTAAAGTTATAAGGCAGTTTATCAACATTTATTACAAACTCTTTCCCAGTGTAGGAATTCCTTCTGTCAACGCTACTGAGTTGAATGCTTGCAGAAGATGCCAGCCTAGGAAACCCTATGGTACAGTTCTACTCTGTCATATAGGGTCACTGTGAGTCAGAATCAACTCCACAACAAAACAACAGGGATAAAAGGGATAAAACAACAGGGATAAAAGTTACTCTATGTTTTCGGGGAACAGTAAAAATTCCTCCATAGAAAATCCAAATAATATTTTGTAAATATAATTGTCCTACCAAACATCAGTAAAACTGACTAAATTGAGTTTGGTCTATGTGTGTGTTTTATTAACATTGGTCAATTGTGGGCCAGAACCATTTTAAGTAACTTTTTTAGACTCATCCCCTGTTTTTTTGTTTTGTTTTGTTTTATGCTATCAGAATTCAATCAATGGTATAACTGACTGATTTGTACACTTATTCAATGGTATACTTATCATTTGATCTCTGGAAACGTAATGTCCTTCTGCTGGCTGCTAAATCAATCTGTCAGTTAACAAAATATTCCCAAAGTTTGCTATTGTGCTGGGCATTTTTCCACTTGCTCTCAGATTTGCTTCTCTTTCTTTTTTGATACATTTGGTGCTGACTCCTGCAAGCCATGTTTTCCCACCCTCCTTGTTCATTGACTTCTGCCAATGAGAAACACTGGTAAGAGATTGGAATGTGCATATTGAGAGGAGAAAACAGGTCAGTTTAACAACTTTCTCCCTTTGCTTTGCTTGCATCTTGAGCAGTGGCTGCGTCTAATCCATAGATGCGGTTCCTGCTAACAGACCCACTAAGGTTGCTTCTGCCAAAAAAAAAAAAAAAAACGTTGCCATGGAGTAGATTCCAACTCGTAGCATTCCTAAATCCTAGACTACAGTCACATTGCCTCCTCTCTTGGTCCTTCCTACTCACAGGTTGGTAGGTACTTCCTACCTTTGTTAATCTTTGGATTACCTCACTATCCATTGTATGCCATTAAAGCATTTCTAGGCATATACGTAGTTAAATCCTTTTTTTTTTTTTTTTTTATTTTTAATTCCCTTTATTGAATCGTCTGGTTCTTTTGGTTTCCCTGCTGAATTCTGACTAAAACTGCGGCTGTTTTTGATAATGGACAAGTTAAATGACAATCTAGAGGGCCTGATGCAACATATATTAATATTAGGTACTCCAACAGGTTATGCCAAACAAGAAAGAGATTTGTAAGAATAATAAAAATATGGAAATAATACTTCTGGGTATTAATGTGGAAATACTGCTCTGGGAATGACAGACTTTAGATGATAAAGTCATAGATTCTCTCGATGATAACTAGAAAATTGAATTAAAAATTCAGAATAAAAATTTAGTTGATAGTTAATATTATAAAATATAATTAATAAAGTACAAGTAGTAAAGTGTAACCCAAAGCACTATACTCAGTTTAGCTGAAATCACTTGGAATTCCTCAGAGAAAAATGTTCATTAACATCCGTTCATCAGTAAACATTCGTAAGGTCACTTAAGTCACTTAGGTGATATTATACTGTATAAAGTAATACATTTGAGTATTTTTTTGTCTTTACCATTGACATAGAACCACTTTGTCCTTTCTGATATAGACCTCTAGGCCATTTTTCTTTGTTATGAAATACAATTTCCCACAAATAGGAGGTTTGGGCATTTTGATTTTATGAGATATCTCTATTAAGAAGTAATTTTTTTTAAATAAAGCAAGACTTTTCTTTAAGACATTTCATTATTTAATCTATTTTCTCTCACAGTATTTTTTTTCTTTTACTTTGTGACAAGAAAAAGCAAGACAAAATATTTTCTTTTCCTGTGCCTGTGTTGGCTAGAAGTGGTTCATATTTAAAGTTTTATTCTTTCACCTTGGACAATATGATAAGGACAAATGGTTCATATATCAGGAAACATCCTGAACTGGGAGGTGAGCCTCTCGCACTTAGTGTACTCAGTGTCCTACAGAGGTGGCTATAATGACTGTAATACATCATCCTGAAATGGGGCTGCAGAAACAGGGTGAATCCACGTCCCAGGAACAAAGGTTATTTATTTCTGCTGTTTTGATAGGAGCTACTAGAACCATTTTTCTAATGGTCCTAATGAGTCTCTGAAGACCTTGCTTCTTGTTTTATTTCTTACAGTACCTAAAAATAGAAGTCAGTATTTGTGTACCAATAGAGCAAGATAAATAGATTCAGGAGCATTCAACAAACCATTTTAAAACATTATTATTATTTTTTCCCTGTGAATATACTGCAGGAGAGTTTAAGCTTACATTCTATGGTTATCCTTAATCTCCTCAGACAATACCAACAGTCAGTATAAAATATCTGTAACATGCGCTTAAAGAGTAACTCAACTAAAATCCTTCGGTTCTTAAAGATATGGCCCTTCCTCACCATGTTCACAATCATTCAAATATATTTTAATCTTATTCCCTGATTATTTATTCAATACAACCACAATCTCTGAATATCAAACATACAAAGTGCTCCTCAAGAAACAGTTTTGTTTACTACAAAAATATTACCTTGACAATGCTTCTGGCAATGTTATAATTTCTGAATGGCTCGCAAGTACTTTAGCCTCACAGTTATTTTCAGGCTGTTGCCAGTAAGCTGTAAATTATTCTTTATAAAGTTCCTTAAAATTAGAAATAGGAGAGACTTGAATCTAAGCAGGATTGAAATAGTTCATGAACAGACTCCTGGAGGTTTTTTAGTCTGAACCCTATCAACACACAACTTGGTGGATGGCCATGAAACCCAGACCAGCCGTTCATTCCAGTAGGTCTGAAAATAAAACATCCAGGAGGGATCAGAGTCTTAGAACAATTCACTCAAACCCTCAAACTTATACTAATTTGATTTTGCACAGCCAGTTTAATGAATACTTTTGAGAGAATATGTAACATTGTTTTATGTTTCCGTTGAATGACCGCTATACCTTTTAGAGTGGAGAAAAAATATATGTGTGTATAAGAGGTCTTGATTCCATCATCAAATCCTTCGAATCCAATGGTGAACTGAATAAAGCTGAAAAAAAAAAAAAAAAAAAACCCACACAGACCCAGATCCAGGTCATCTGCAAATTAGATTGACTCGGTCCCCACCCTAGTGGCATGACAGAAGTAGGGTGTGACTTATTCTGAGGGAAAATATTACTAAGCATCTACTCTTCTTTTTTCACACAATATTGGGTGCACAATACAAAAGTTTGAGTCACATCAAGTGGTAAGAAAATTTGATCCATAGTCAAGAGGAGACATAGCCAATGAAATCATGCAGAAATGAATGGCCTGTTAGATATATATACAAGGACTCTAAGATTGGTGTAATAAAAATGTTAAAGTGTCAGGTGGAAAAGGCAAGCAACAATACCTTATTTAGCTTTGTCCGATTTTGGAATTGTATCATATACATAATGAGCAATGTATGACTTACTACTATTCCTTAATGTTATGATTCTGTGATTCATATACATTATTGGATGTAACTATAATTTGTTCTTTTTCAGTGGTATATAGTGTACATTTGTATGACTATGCCTCAATTAGTTTATTCATTCAATTTTCAGCATACATTTAGTTTCAAAAACATTAAAAATGTTTAATTAAACTTTAAGAAGTCCATCCTGGAGGTACAGCACTCAGCTGTTAACTGAAAGGTTGGAGGTTGGAACACATCCAGCAGCTCCAATGAAGAAAGACCTGGCAATCTGCTTCTGTAAAGATTGCAGCAAAGAAAACTCTATGGAGCAGTTCTACTTTGTCATATAGGGTCACTACAAGTTGAAATTGACTTGATGGCACCCAACAACAAAACAACATGTAAATTTAAGTGACTCAGTGTGTTTATTATATATCTTTTTTCACTTTCTGAAATGATATGTCACTGGTCACACTTTCTCCTTCCTCTGTGCCTTCTTACACATCCAATTGTTTACCTAATCCTGTCATTTTCTTGTAATTATCTCTTGAACAATCTTCTAAGTGACTTCCACATTCTGTTGAAGAGAGCGTGGAAATTTCTATCAAACTTGATTTTCAGGGATAACGTAAAGATGAATTTTTTGATGCCCATTGAATTATTTGAATTTATCAAAAAAGTACTGCAAAACTCATTTCCTCCTCACAGAATAGAATAAACTGTGCGTATAAAGGGGAGAGGCTTTTACTTCCTCCTGATCAACAAGAGTGGATGGACATTTTTTACATTTTACTGTAAGAAATAAATACATGCTTCTCTAAAATATACCACAAGTTTTAATTGCATATCTTGAAATAATATTTTCAGTGAGATAAATAAGGCTTATTTTCAAAGTAACAAAACCAAAACTGAAATTCTATTGAAATCAGTCATGAAAAAATTCAAATTTTTTCCCTAAAAATGGGAACTAAGGGAGAGAGTGGAAATTCTTAACTGCGTGTAATAACAAAATAGCAGTCCTATAAAGTGCTGTTCTAATTCAAATATGATTTAAATTCATTAAAATTTATGAAAATAGCTGCAGAAGTCAAAGATTCTGCCTTGAACAAGAAGAATAAAGCAATATAGCTGAGTATTAGAGAGAAATAAATATTGCCTTATCTCTTGTTACATGACTGGATCTAGTCTTATGGACAGAGTGACATCCCATTGAATTTGAAATTAAATGGTAAGAGGAAAATGTTTATCTGTAGATTTAGAAACTTATTTTTCTTAATTTTATTGTTCTTTGGTTTTGCCCCTGGGTACATAATTTGAGAGTATGAAATGCATCTAAATCTTTTAAAAATTATTTAAAATTAATCTACCTTTAAAATATATTGAAATTCTGAGCTGAATTCCCATGAGAAGCAAAAAAAAAAAAAAAAAAGAAGCAATAATTTGCTTCTATTGCCTCTTTGTGGCAAACAGGGCCATTTGTTTTACTTAACATGTGTAAGTAGTTCACTTTCATAAACTATTTTATATCAGTTCCTGTTGCAGAAATAATGGTGATTATTATTCTTATTGCCTATGAACTTGTGAGTGGTATATGCTGTATTTTTACATTAACGCGAGCCTTCTGCTTTTGTTTGCCAGCTACTCTCTCCCCTTGAGGCACCCTCACATTGGCCACTGTGCCAATTCTTCTCCACATGTTGCTGTAAAAAAAAAAAAAAAAGAAAGAAAGAAAAAATTAGCATAGAGCACCTATGAAAATACCTCATGGGAGAAGGAACTGGCTGGCAAACAAACACAGAAGGTGCATGTTATTTGGGTAAAAATACAATAACTGGCTCATAATTCTTCATTTAGAATCAATGCTATGTAAAATAAGAGTGATTTGTTACAAGGATTTTAAAATAAACTATTTTGCAAACCTCAGCAATCTATCGACTCTGTTAATAAGTTTGCAATAACAGCAAAAATAATACTTTTCAGGTATTGTGTATCATTTATGGATAACAGTGTTTTCATTACCTATCATTCATAAATAGGAACCAAACACTTCTCCTTAATCTAAAATCTAAGTTATGTGGTAGATTATTAACTACTTTATCACTTTGTAATAAAAAATCAGAAGTGTCCCCATTTAAATAAAGCAATAAAAAAAAAACAATTATAATATCAAAAATGTTCTAGTGTGTTAAAAATGGATAAATAAAGATAGCTGACTCACATTTCAAAACATAGCAAACATTGTGACGAAGTAGAAAAGTGGAATTCGGAGACAGATTTCACTGTCAAGATTTTGAGGAGTGGATAGAATAGCACAGATATAATGCAGATGACCACATTCTTGAATTTTTTTTTAATTTATTAAAAAAAAAAGTTTCCACTTGCCTCCTTTAGGCAAGAGTGATTTATAGGGTAACGAAGAGCTGTATCGTGCTTCACTACTAATCTGGACCACATCCTTTTCTGAACCAACACATCTTTGGTATACTTTGCAGGATGGTAGCCAAAAACTTTGTTGGATTAAATGGAGAAGGGAAAGGAATTGTTTAGGGTGACCCAAGGGTGTATAACGAGGAGTAATGGCATGAAATGAAGCAAAAAGAAAATGTAGGCTGATCTTCAGATCGATGTCCTAACTGAAGTTTATTCAGCTACACAACCTCTCTCCCAAGGGAAATGGTGAAAGCCTCGTTGTTTCAGTCACTTAAAATTAACCAAGCAGAATACTGCAGTACATAATGTAAAAAATAATCTTGTATTGTCAGAATCAGATGGAAGAGATGATCTAACAGGTCTTTTTCATCATTAATTTCCATGGTCGATGAACTAGTGATTGTGGCTGCAATTAGCACAGTTTGAATGAAAGAGCAATTTCAATACCACAACTAGCTTCCCTGGAGCTAAAAAGCCTGGATCTAATTCAATGTTAAAACAAGGGGAGGAGGACTGGAGCCAAACCAAACTACAATAAATATACTCAGAAGGGAGAAAAGAAGGAAATTCTAATGTTGTCAGTGCTACCATACAGGGCTGTTTAGTCCTTTTTTTTTTTTTTTATCTTTTACAAAAGAAACTTTGGTGGCAGTCCCAGTATTATTCTTTTTCACTCATGCGTCACGCTGATTCATTGATTTATTTTCAAGTTCAAGGATAATGAGTGTTCCAAGAGTTTAAGGGTTGGCTCTCTAGTTAGCTGCTTGAAATGTGTCCATGTCTTCATCCTCCCCATTTGTATGTCATTTAATCAAGGACATTCTAAAAGATGCAAAATACACAAAGCAACCTACAGTGATGTCTAAATTTAGACAGTGTAGAGCAGTAAACTACTGAATTCTAACTCGCTGGACACTGTCTATGTGATAATTTTTATAATCCTTTGACTATTCTTCAGATGCTCATGCATTATTTGCACACTTGTGATGTGAAAAAATCGGAGGGAAAAGGCGAGGATCTACATTATTGCCTCTGATTCTTGAAAATAATATTAAAAACAGGAATAAGAAGAGGATTTGACTATATACTTCCTGGAAGTAAACAGTCCAAAAAAGCAAGATAGACGCTTAATTGCAAAGATGGAGTAACTCCAGGGAAAAGGAAAACTGCTATCGGTTCAGTAACTGTCATGGCAAGAGTCTACTTCAACAATATTATCATGGAGTTCTTTCTGATGTTTGTAGAAAGACAGAAAAAGAGTTTAGCTGATTGTGCTTTTAGTAAAAAAAAAAAAAGGCAGATTGGCCATATTTTTTCCTAATTCTTCAAATAAAGTAATTGATGTTTTTGACTCTCCAGTCGTTAAAAAGCCATATACTCTGCCCTCAAAAAGCACACAGTATAGTGGATGAGAAGAGGCAGAAATATACATCGAATGTAACACCAATTTTGTTCAAATAGTATAACAAATAGAATTTTGGTGACAGAAAGATTAATTATGCCCAGCTGGTTCAAGGACAAAATCACACTTTGTTAATCTGTGAGTGTGTGTGTGTATTATGTATTTAAGGGATGACAATTAGTTGTATGTTGCCAGAGGGAGGATGTTTAGGAACACCTAGTGGTAAGGCAAAATAAAATAAAACAGAAGGAGAAAGATTGTAAATATTATAGATTTCATGCATTGGCAGTACAGGGCCTTAAAATACTGGTTGTTCAATCATTTGTTAGTTTGTTTCCCCAGAGACTACCATTGTCAAATATGCATACTGCAGGGATGACTTTGGTAGGTGCTCTGCAAGAAAGAGGCTGTTGAAACCAAAGGGATCATTTAAAAGGTGAGTGTAACAAGGCAAACAAAAAGATGAGCATTTTTTCCCTCCAAATTCCTGACAACTGAATTTGCACTACTCAGAAACAAACAACAACAGCAACAAAAAAGAAACCTAGAAAATATTGCCAGATTTTGGCAAAGTAAGAGCCTTTATATTATAATAAAAAGGAGATCAAATGTAATTGAACAGAATAAGTAAAAGAAAGTTCATCTCACTCATAACAAGATGAGTACCAAAATAACCTAGACAGAATCAGAGACAAGCAGGAGCAAGCTGAATCTTGAAAGGATAACAAATGGAAGCAGAAACCCCCCTGTCATCTCAAGCACTGAGTACAAAATTGGCCTGAGGAATTTCATCTGCCGTTGTGAACTTATCTAACAGGGCAAGAGTGGGATCCACTGTTACGGCTCATCTAATATTAGCTCAGAGGACTGAAGAGGCAAAGCTTGAAAGACCACAGGGGGAGGCTTTTACTGAGAGCAACATCATTCATTATCAAAAAAGAGCACTGCGAAAAAGTTCTTCTGAAGGTAGAAAAATGCATTTTTCTATGCTTGCTTTTAGAAAATTTTTTTCTCAGTCATTTTCTCTGACAGCAGAAACATGAGCTGAGAAACATGAACATTCACAGCACTGGGTATCATGTAGACCCGGACACATTTAACAGAACACTCTTTTAATCATTTTTGAAACCGTCTCTATTATTCAGTACTACTCGACTATAATTTTTCCTTTTTTTTTTTAGCAATTGCTCTAAATATTGATGCTTTATTTTGAACGTTTCAACTCACTTTTATCACAAACAGTGGAATTTTCCCAAAGTATATTACTGCAGAATGACCTTGACTATGGTGGAAGCTCAGATCTTATCACTGGACCTATTTTCACCCATCAGATGTGTCTACCATAATAACTCCTATGATTATTACAGATCAAGTTTCATTGCATTTAATGCCACTTTATATATATAGCCTCTTTCTGTATATCCAAATGTAAATACATATTGTTTTGAAAGCTCCTCTGGAAACTTCTGCCATCTTATTTTCATAGATGACCTTGCATCCCAAGGTCAACAGAAAATATAGAAGTAATAAAGCACAAGAATTCTTACAAAATTCTCAACATCCACGCTTACATTCATCTTTCTCTCTTTTGTTCTATTTCCACTAGGATAAATGTCTTTCTATACGTATGTGGAGAGTGTTAAATATCACAAGATAATCAATGATGAATAAGAAAAAAAAAGGAAGGGTGATTTCAAAGACAAACATTTCCACATTAAGGGGCAAAGTTGGCACACTTATTGTGAGTCACCTAATAATTTTTCCCAACCATATCACTTGACACTTGAAACTTTATGTTGTGAGAATCAGTCAACTATGGGACCAGATTGTGAAAAATTGCACTGGAAAAAGATTTCTTAAGACATGTAAGCATTGATCTAGATTATTGCCATTTGTTATAACTTATTAAACCATAATGCCTTTCTTCCTTGTGATACTGAGCTTCTAGAGAAAAATGAAATCTCCAAATACATGCAATTAATAATCGTCTTTGTCCTTGTTAAGTTACCTTCACAGCCCTAGGGATTTTTATTACTAAAGAATAGTACTGATACTGACCTTACACTACACAACATAAATTGTTTTTTGAACACTTCATAGATGAGGAAAATGATCGCTAGGTTTTTGAAGTAACTTATCCATGGCCTCAACCATGTGTGTTTGAATTCATGAAAACTTTCAGTAAACAGTTTCAAAAACTGTCTTTTTATTTACAAGTACTTTGTGTGCTTCCTTTATGCTATGTGTTTTATATAGCTTTTTCTACTTCTGTAAACTACATATTATTACCCAATTTTTACAGATTAAGAAAACTAAGGTTGAGTCTAGTTGATTCTGGGAATGTAGATTGGGTCCCAGAAAACCATGAACTGATCCACCACCATTGTCCTGCTCAACACCAAAGAGGAGTTGCAGGTAGGACAGTGAGTCCTAGTCATCATCTGTGACTAGGACCAGTGAGGACTGAACCAGGTTGCTATTCACTACCAAGCCTCCCTGGTCCTCAGCAAATCAGCCCAGTCCTAGAGACAAGGGTAAGGTACAGACAAAGCAGTAAGTCCAAAAAACTCAAATCCACAGCATCTACCCTTATCATCTACTACAAAAAAATATATATATATATATGATTATATGTGTTGTTGTTGTTAGGTGCTGTTGGGTCAGTTATGACTCATAGCGACCCTATGTACCACAAAATCAGACACTGCCCAATCCTGCACCATCCTTGCAATCCTTGTTACGCTTGAGCCCATTGTTTCAGCCACTATGTCAATCCATCTCATTGAGGATCTTCCTCATTTCCGTTGACCCTCTACTTTACCAAGCGTGATGTCCTTCTCCAGGGACTGATCCCTCCTGACAACATGTCCAAAGTATGTAAGGTGCAGTCTCAGTATCCTTGCTTCTAAGGAGCACTCTGGTTGTGCTTCTGGCAAGACAGATTTGTTCGTTCTTTTGGCAGTCCGTGGTGTATTCAATATACTTCACCAACACCACAATTCACAAGTGTCAATTCTACTTCTGTCTTTCTTATTCATTGTCCAGCTTTCACATGCATATGAAGTGATTGAAAATACCATGGCTTGGGTGAGGCACACCTTAGTGTTCAAGGTGGCATCTGTTTTTCAACACTTTAAAGAGGTCCTTTGCAGCAGATTAGCCCAATGCAATGCGTTGGGCTAATTTTTGATTTCTTGACTGCTGCTTCCATGGCCGTTCATTGTGGATACAAGTAAAATGAAATCCTTGACAACTACAGTCTTTTCTCCATTTATCATGAAGTGACTTATTGGTCCAGTTGTGAGGATTTTTGTTTTCTTTATGTTGAGGTGTAATCCATACTGAAGGCTGTGGTCTTTGATCTTCATCAGTAAGTGCTCCAAGTCCTCTTCACTTTCAGCAAGCAAGGTTGTGTCATCTGCATAACCCAGGTTGTTAATGAGTCTTCCTCCAATCCTGATGCCCGTTCTTCATATAGTCCAGCTTTTTGGATTATTTGCTCAGCATATAGATTGAATAGGTATGATGAAAAGATACAACCTTGACACATGCCTTTCCTGACTTAAAGCCTCTCAGTATCCCCTTGTTCTATCTGAACAACTTCCTCTTGATCTATGTACAAGTTCCTCATGAGCACAATTAAATGTTCTGGAATTTCCATTCTTCACCATGTTATCCATAATTTTTTATGATCTACATAGTCGAATACCTTTGCATAGTCAATAAAACACAGGTAAACATCCTTCTGGTATTCTCTGCTTTCAGCCAGGATCCATCTGACATCAGCAATGATATCCCTGGTTCCACATCCTCTTCTGAATTCTGCCTGAATTTCTGGCAGTTTCCTGTGGATATACTGCTTCAGAGGCTTTTGAATGATTTTTGGCAAAATTTTGCTTGCACGTTATATTAATGACATTGTTCAATTATTTCCGCATTTGGTTGGATCACCTTTCTTGGTAATAGGCACAAATATGGATCTCTTCCAGTCAGTTGGCCAGGTATCTATCTTCTAAATCTTGGCCTAGACAAGTGAGCACTTCCAGCACTGCATCCATTTGTTGAAACATCTCAATTGATATTCCATCAATTCCTGGAAGCCATGTTTTCTGCCAATGCCTTCAAGGCAGCTTGGACTTCTTCCTTCAGTACCACCTGTTCCTGATCGTATGCTACCTCTTGAAATGGTTGAACATCAACTAATTCTTTTTGGTATAATGACTCTGTGTATTCCTTTTGCCTTCTTTTGATGTTTCCTGCATCATTTATTTTCCCCATAGAATACTTCACTATCGCAACTGGAGGCTTGAATTTTTTCTTCAGTTCTTGCAGCTTGAGAAACACCAAGCGTGTTCTTCCCTTTTGGTTTTCCATTTCTAGCTCTTTGCAAATGTCATTGTAATACTTTGTCTTCTCGGGTTGCCCTTTGAAATCGTCTCTTCAGTTCTTTTACTTCCTCCTTTCTTCCTTTTGCTTTAGCTGCTTGATGTTCAAGAGCAAGTTTCAGAGTCTCTTCTGACATCCATCTAGGTCCTTTCTTTCCTGTCTTTTCAACAACCTCTTGCTTTCTTCATGCATGATGTCATTCCACAATTCCTCCAGTCTTCAGTCATTACTGTTCAATGCATCAAATCTATTCTTGAGATGGTCTCTGAATTCAGGTGGGATATGCTCAAGGTCATATTTTGGCTCTCGTGGGTTTGCTCTGATTTTCTTCAGTTTCAGCCTGAACTTGCATATGAGCAGTTGATCATCTGTTCCACAGTCAGCCCCTGGACTTGTTCTGACTGATGATATTGAGCTTTTCCATCATCTCTTTCCACAGATGTAATCAATTTGATTCCTGTGTATTCCATCTGGTGAGGTCCATGTGTATAGTCACTGTTTATGTTTGTGAAAAAAAGGTATTTGCAATGAGGAATTCGTTGGTCTTGCAAAATTCTATCACTGGATCACCAGCATTGTTTCTATCACAAAGGCCATGTTTTCCAACTACCAGTCCTTCTTCTTTGTTTCCAACTTTCACATTCCAACCACCAGTAATTATCAATGCATCCTGAATGCATGTTCAATAACTGTCCGACTGCAGAAGCTAATAAAAAGCTGCAATTTCTTCATCTTTGGCCTTAGTGGTTGGTGCATATATTTGGGTAATAGTCATATTAATTGATCTTCTTTATAGGCATATGGATATTATCCTATTGCAGTGTTTTACTTCAGGATAGATCTTGAAATGTTCTTTTTGAGGATGAATGCAACACCATTCCTCTTTGAGTTGTCATTTCCGGTGTAGTAGACTATGTGATTGTCTGATTCAAAATGGCCAATACCAGTCCATTTCAGCTCACTAATGCCTAGGATATTGATGTTTATGCATTCCATTTCATTTTTGACATTTTCCAGTTTTCCTAGATTTATACTTCCTACATTCCACGTTCTGATTATTAATGGATGTTTGCAGCTGTTTCCTCTCCTTTGGAGTCATACCACATCAGCAAATGAAGGTCCCGAAAGTTTTACTCCATCCACATCATCAAGGTCAACTCTACTTTGGGGAGGCAGCTCTTCCCCAGTCATCTTTTGAGTGCTTTCCAACCTTGGGGACTCAACTTCTGGCACTATATCAGACAATGTTCTGCTGTTATTCATAAGGTTTTCACTGGCTAATTCTTTTCAGAAGTGGACTGCCAGGTCCTTCTTCCTAGCCTGTCTTAGTCTGGTAGCTCAGATGAAACCTGTCCTCCATGGGTGACCCTGCTGGTAACTGAATACTGGTGGCATAGCTTCCAGCATCACAGCACTGTTCAAGCCCCCACAGTAGGACAAAATAACAGACACTTGATATATAGTCAACTGATTGACCCCATTAAAGATATTTTTGTGTAGCAAGCTTCCATAAGAAATAATGAGGCATCTTTGTATAGAAGGTGGAGAGATTGTGGATTTGATGTTGTTGAAGGAAATTAGGTACAGTTGTCCCTCACTATCAGTGGTGGATTGGTTCTAGGACCCCTCCCTCCCAGAGGATACCAAAATATGAAGATGTTCAAGTTCCTCGTATAAAATGATGTAGTATTTGCATATAACCTATGCCCATTCTACTGTGTACTCTAAATCATCTTTAGATTACTTACAAATACCTAATAAAATGTATATGTTATGTAAATGCTTGTTACTGTATTGCTTAAGGACTAATGACAAGATTTGAGGTGAATGGTGCTTAAACAATGAGTGCTGGAGAGAGACTTAGGATCTGTGAAATGGTGGGAGGCTACAGCTGAGAATTCCTACACATCACTTAATTCACATGGATTCAGCACAGTGCTCGGCAAGTGGAAAATTCAAGTTTTGTTTTTTGGAACTTTCTTTTTTTTTTTTCTGAATATTTTTGATCCTCTGTTGGTTGAATCAGTGGCTGCAGAGCCCATGGATGCAGAGGGCTGACTGTATATAGGCAGTCAATACTACAGGTGATGTTCCAGTGCAAGGTAGTAAATATGCAGCAGAACATTATAAATGTTAACCACACGGTTACCAACAGTAGTAACAGAATAGATAGAGTGAGGAAAAGGACCCTACAGAGAAGTCAGGGAATGTTCCTGGAAAGCAACTGAGTAGTGCCATCCGTAGTGCAGGACATGAAGATTCCCATCTTACTAGACACTGTGAGCTTTAACCAGGCTATAATAAGATCCCCCGGTAAGTGATAGAGAGTGCTGATGACCACAGTTAAGGTAAAGAAAGTAGACCAATGAGACATAACATGCACTTGTGTTACAGATCACCACCCTGTAGAGACCATCCTTACCAACACCAGGAAAGGGCAAGCCAAAGAGGACATCAATAAAGAGGGTAAGGGAAGTCAAAGAAAATGAAACCCAGGGAAAACGATCAGCTCAACTTTGTTACTTCTGCATCTTACCTGCCCACACAGAAGCTTTACATTACAAGATGACAAATAGAAGAAATGTAGCACATCAACCATCTGGACGAATCCCTTGGTGCAGAGACTGGCAGTATCAACATCTCCTAGAGCCTTGTTAGAGATACAGAATCCCAGGCCCTTTCCCAGACCTACTGAATCAGAATCTGTATTTTAACAAGATTCCCAGTCGATCTGTATGTTTATCAAAGTTTTTAAAAAAAAGCACTGCCTTAAATAACAAGAGGGCAAAGAGATATTAGGAGCAGATCTAAAAAAAGATGAGCAAAATATATCTGTTCTGAGGCTGAGGGAAGGAATGTTGACTAAATGCTGCCTTAGCAATTCTATCCTCATCCTGTTCAGTTATTCAACTAGAAGTAAAGAACATGAAATTAAAGCAGTAAGGTTTGAACTAATGGAACAAGAAGAACTCAGATGTTAGAAACTGCTTAAATTGTATAAATTTTCAGAATACTATCTTTTGAACTTACAGTGGGTTTGAAATATTTTTAAATAAGATAATAATAATAAGTACAAATAGAAAAAAATAAAATCACCTACTATCAAGAAAGTCAAGAGTGCATGTGAAAGCTGGACAACGAATAAGGAAGACCGAAGAAGAATTGACGCCTTTGAATTGTGGTGTTGACGAAGACTACTGAATATACCATGGACTGTCAAAAGAACAAACAAATCTTAGAAGAAGTACAGCCAGAATGCTCCTTAGAGGCAAGGATGGCGAGACTGCATCTTACATACTTTGGACATGTTGTCAGGAGGGATCAGTCCCTGGAGAAGGACATCATGCTTGGCACAGTACAGGGTCAGTGGAAAAGAGGAAGACCCTCAACAAGGTGGATTGACACAGTGGCTGCAACAATGAGCTCAAGCATAACAATGATTGTAAGGATGGCTCAGAACTGGGCACTGTTTCATTCCATTTTGCATAGGGTCGCTATGATTTGGAACCGACTAGACGGCACCTAACAACAACAATGACACTATCAAGAGAAAGAGAGTACAACTAATGAATGATTTTTTTTTTTTTTTTTTTTTGGTATTCTTGAGAACTAAATTCTCCATGTAGGAGACAAGATTTATAGATGTAAGATTTTAGATATTAGGTAAGAATCTTAAAGTCCTAAATTTGAATTGAAATTATTTCTTTATAGTCATGATGCATAACTTTAAAACAACATGTTTTAGAAATAACTAAATGCAATGTGTGATCCCAGATTGGATCCTAGATTAAAAAAAAAATTCTATAGAGGACAAACTGGAATAATTAGTAAATATTGAATATGGAATACATATTAGAAAACATTATTGAATTTTTTTTTTAATTCAACATTTCTAATTTGGGTTAATGTGGTTATGGAGCCCTGGTGGCAAAGTGGTTAAGAGCTCAAGCTGTTAACGAAAAGGCTGGCAGTTTGAATCCACGAGATGGTTCTTGGAAACTGAATGGGGCAGTTCAACCCTGTCCCATAGGGTTGCTATGAGTGGGAATAGACTCGAAGGCAAAAAATAACAACAATATGGTTATGTAACATCCTTGCTCCCAGGTAATATATTTAGATTGTACTGGGACATGACTTTTATACTCTATTCTTAAATATATAAGTAAAATAGCAATAATAATAAATATAATAATATAAGATTATATATAACCATACTGCAAAGAAGTCACTGGTCTTGCAAAATTCCATCACGTGATCTCCAGTGTCATTTCTATCACCACGGCCATATTTTCCAACTTGCAGAAATATCTTGTAGGGTGAGGGAATGGTTGGCAAGCAAACAGAAGGCACACATTATTTGTGTAAAAATACAGCAGTACAGGAGAACTGCCATATAGGGTTTCCAAGGCTGTAACCTTTGCAGAAGTAGTCTGTAACATCTTCCTCTCACTGAGAGGCTGGTGGGTTTTAAGCGTGGACACTTAGGTTAACAACATATCATTTAACCATTACATCACCGGGACTCCATAGACACAGAGGCAGTCTTTCAAACAGAACAAAGGAATACTGTGTGATTTAAAATAAAAGAAAAGAAAAAAATGTGCACCAGGTTGTATCTTTTCACCATACTTATTCAATCTGTATTCCAAGCAAATAAATCAAAAACCCGGACTAAATGAAAAGAACATGACAGCAAGATTGGAGAAAGACTCATTAACAACCTGCGTTATTCAGATGACACAACCTTGCTTGCTCAAAGTGAAGAGGGCTTAAAGTGTTTACTAATGAAGATCAAAGACCACAGCCTCCAGTATGGATTAGAACTCAATGCAAAGAAAACAGAAATCCTCCCAACTGAACCAATAAGCAATACCATGATAGATGGAGAAAATACTGAAATTGTGAAGGATTTCGTTTTACGTGGATCCACAATTAATGCCCGTTTAACCAGCAGTCAAGAAATCAAAGGATGTATTTCATTGGGCAAATCTGCTGCAAAAGATTTCTTTGAAGTGTTAAAAAGCAAAGATATCTGTTTGAGGACTAGGGTGCACCTAACCTAAAAAAAAAAAAGTATTTTCAATCAGTTCATATGCATGTGAAAGCTAGACCATGAATAAGGGAGAATGAAGAATTGATGCAGTTGAATTATGGTATTGGTGAAGAATATGGAATATACCACGGGCTGCAAGAAGGATGAACAAATCTGTCTTAGAAAGAAGTACAACCAGAATGGTCCTTAGAATGGAAGATGTTGAGACTCATGTACTTTGAACATGTTCTATCAAGAGGGACCAGTCCCTAGAGAAGAACATCATGCTTGCTAAAGTATAGGGTCAGCGAAAAAGAGGAAGACTCTCAACAAGACAGATTGACACAGTGGCTGCAAAAATGGGTTCAAACATAGCAACGATCATGAGGATGGTGCAGAACAGAACAATGTTTCGTTCTGTTACACATAGGGTCATTATGAGTCAGAATTTACTCAGTGACACTCAGCAACAAAAGACTAACTTGCTGTTTGAAAATTGGTGAATAAAAGAACATAATCAACATTTATCTTGGATTTATTTATAAACTATACCACAAGTACCTAAATAATTCTTTAGGGAATATTTCTCTCTATAGAAATATTGCAGGCGATAAATAAAGACGGAATCATAGAATAGTACCATTTTGCAAACTTCTGATGAAATTGTGGATTTAAGCAATGATAATGGCCACTAGGATCAAAAACAGACAACCAGTTAATTTGTAACTGCTGGTGGAATGCATAATACACCTATGAAGCATTCTTGAAAAAAATAAAAATAAAAAACTAACCTGAATCTAAACCCATTTTCTTGGAAGAAAGAAATAAACAAAGGAGTAAGGGAGAAGAATAAAGAAGAAAGGAAAGAAGAAAATGCGCAAAAAAGTGGAGCTGAAGATCTCTTATGTATGTACTATGTGCTCATTAACTGGATAAGCAGAACTCTCTGTATTATGTATGCAGTGTGTGGCTTTTATTATTTTCACGTAATGATGTCCCTTTTTGATAAAGACAAAATGTTTTATGCCTGGAGTTTTTAGTGCACCTTTAAAGGTTTTCATATTTTCTCATGTATAGTCAAGTTGAAAAATTTTGAGAACCTTGCTTTTAATTTCCAGCACAATTTATAAACATTTTTCTTCAAATATCAAGAACATGTAAACACTGGTTAATATAGGCCTTAAATAAAAACAACAATAGCAGCTGCAACAATAGACGGAGTGTAGGATGTATAACTTTTGAGAGTGTACTCATTGAACTATGTGATAAGGAAGTAATGAGGGAATTTTAGAATTAGTATCAAAAAAGCAGGTCAAGCTCAGAAGTTTAATTAAGATTAAATCCAGCCCATTTTTAAAACCTTTGATTGAAATTCCACATAGTGAAATGTTAGAAATAATTCTACATCCCATGGATTTTCACAAATGTAACCAGCATCCAGATTAAGAAACAGAAAGTTAGTAGCACCTCAGAAGTCTTCTTCATGGCACTGATGAAATGAAGAACTGAAAATGGAAAATGGATGTGATGATGTTAGTTTTAGTGCTGGAGAAAAAAGAAAAGCAGGGAAAGAGGGGAGAGAGGGAGAAAGGAAGGAAGATTGAAATGCATTACAAAAGTTTAAAAGCCTTAGAAGGGAGTATGCTCCTAAGAAAAAGCTCATTAAACTACACTGGCTATAAGACTAAGAACAGGACTGAGGTAATGTACACCTGATTCTGATTTAGGGAGAATGAAACCTGTAGTAGAATATTCTTGTTTCAGAGTCTTCTAACTCTAACCATTAGCTGTCCCTCTTAGATAAGATGTCACATAATGAAAGAAATTTAGTGCCAATTTATAGGACATACAGGTAAGCTAAAATTTAATGTCTAGCAACGTATTCCTGTTCATTTTTAAATAGGGTCATACAGCCGAGAGCCATTGCAGCAAGAACAATGGATTTTCGATGTGGGTATTCTCTAACACATAATGGTAAAGTTTACCTAATGACTTCTGTTGACTAACTTTCAGATACGAACTGCTAAAAAACCCAAAACAAGTCTAGAAAGGTTTACCTATGTCAGATACAGCAATCACGACAATTTTGATGTTTCTACAATGTGTCTTACTCTGCCTAGTAAATGCACCTGTTGCTCTCAAGAGTTCCAACTCCTCCTGGTCATACATATCTGCTGCTATGTGACAACCTGTTTTGTTCCTAAAACAGATTTTTTTTTTCCTTCAACACTTGTAAACTTTCACCGATCAAAATGCACGCAGAAGGCAGGAGGAAATAGAGAACCCAGGGTTGAGAAAGGAGAGTGTTGACGTGTCATGGGGTTGTTAACCAATGCCCTAGAACAATGTGTGTACAAACTGATGAGAAACTAGTTTGTTCTGTAAACCTTCATCTAAAGTACAATAAAGAGAAAAAAACACACACATTCCTCAAAAAAAGTACTAAAAAAACCATTGCCATTGAGTTGATTCCTACTGATAGTGACTGTATAGGACAGAGCAGATTTCCAAGGCTGTAAATCTTTACAGAAGCAGACTGCCACACCTTTCTCCCATGGAGGGACTGGTGAGTTCCAACCACCTGACCTTAGGTTACCAGGCAAACACTTAACCACTCTACTACCAGGGCTCCTCCAAAAAAGGAAAATATCTTTTAATTCACAAATACTTCATGAATCCTGAATAGTACAAAATCATTCACAAGTCATTGAGGCAAATGTAATTTAACACGGGACAGACCGCACAGAATTATTTTTTTCAAGGCAAGCTCATAAAGTAGGAGGACGAATAAACTAGCAAGATGTTTTCCTTTACTCAAGAGATAACCTTGAAGTAAATTAAAAACCTGTCCCGCCAAATTGATCTAAGCTCAGGAAACTTTTTACAGAAAATGTCATTGGTTCGCTGTGGTTATGAATCACATTCCTGTAACAAGGTATGACAAAGACCAAGTGCACCTACAACTCTGTTTATGACTAAGTTTTTTCTAGTTCATTTGACATCCATTTCTTCAGAAGTCCATATATTGGGACATTTTTTTCATTTCCAAAATGCATTTATAATTTTCCATAAGAAAAAGATCACTCAAAATTCTTGTTAAAATAGAAAAATTTAACTCCCCCAGTTTACTTCTTGTGAGGCTAAAATTTAAGCTTATGCATTTTCCTTTTAAATATGAAAGTCCCTTTTAAAAGTATGTGGTATGTATTAAGCCTACACAATTTCCCATTGTCCGTGGAAATTATATAATAATGAAGTTTCTCGATAATTAGCTACATCAGAATTAATGTTACTAGAGTGCTTTCAAAGATTTTTTACTGATGTGATTTCCCCTTGTTAAGGTATCAATAACCACATATTTGTATTATCTGTGATTTATTTATTTGTTTATTATTTATTAATTTATCTACCTATCGATTGGAAACCCTGGGGGCGTAGTGGTTAAGTGCTACGGCTGCTAACCAAAAGGTCGGTAGTTCGAATCCTCCAGGCACTCCTTGGAAACTCTATCGGGCAGTTCTACTCTGTCCTATAGGTTCGCTATGAGTTGGAATTGACTCAAAGACAGTGGATGGAATTTATCTATTTATTTTGGGGAGCCCTGGTGGGGCAGTGCTTAAAGAACTTGGCTGCTAACTAGAAGGTTCGAATCTACCAGCCGCTCCTTGGAAACCGTATGGGCCAGCTCTACTCTGTCCTATAGGGTCCCTATGAGGTGGAATTGACTCAGCAGCAATGAATTTAATACATATATTTAAATGCCACACTGAAGACAATATCACCTTGATATTTTAAAACCTACTGACAATAACTTGTGCTTCTAGCCATAATGATACAACTAATTCATTTTTACTGTGTTTTGCAAAGTTATATCAGTTCATAACATATTTGAAAAAGAAAACTAATCCTTCATTACAGATCATTTGAGAAACAGTGGTCCAATCTACTGCAGCCTGGATTATAGGCAAATTCAAACAGATCCTTCCTTATTCCCATGTTTCAGGCCTAAGCATTATACATGCCACTATACAAAAAGGTGTCCAGTCCTGTCAACCTATGTTGTGTTACCTTTGAGAATTCATTGGATTATCAGTGCACTGAACAAAATCTCCAAAACACAGTGATTGACATTCATTACTCCAAACTGAATCATCAGTGGGGAATTAGTTGGGTGTTGCCAGGGGATGGTAATAAATGTGCATGTTGGTACTACATTAGTCTCCTGGTATCTGAATCTAACCACCTTCACCCAAAAATAAAAGGCTCAGTTTTATTTTTCTCCAGTTCATAAGATCCTGAGTTTCTCTGATGTCCTGGGTTTCTTTTCTTTCTTTATTATTACTTCCTTAAATAAATGTGTTTATCTAGTTTCTGCTGCCTCAAAAACTCCTTTTAAAAACATGAATGTGCATACTTTTGACTAGTAGATGTCTGCCTTGGTAATAAATGTTTCATAATAACCATGTTTTTTTTTATGTAGGTAGAAAAAGGAGAGGTGCATACAGTATAGTGAACCAAAAAAAAAAACAAGGCAAGTCCAAGGGAAAGAGAAATCACACAGTTTAATGCTCTGGTACATTATCCCACCAGATTTTCATACATTCTTTCATTTATTCTAACAAAAAATTATCCGTCTTTATTTTACAGATTATAGAACTGTGGTTAAGAAAAGTTGTCAAAGAAAGAGCACAATCCATAAGTGGTTAAATCAATAATCCAGTCCAGTTCTGCTGAACTCTAAAATTTTTTACCACTAGACTCAATTTATTGCAATTACACCAAAACAGGAGAGTATATGAGTAATTAACATTCTCACCTTTTAATTAATTAATTAATTATTTTGGTTATTAACAGCTAACTGGGATGACTGAAAGTTTTAGGAAATATGTTCAGAAGAATTCTACTACAGTGACTAATTTTCATTAGTTATAAGGCAAAGACTAAAATTGAAAAAAATCTTAAATAAAAACTATAGACAAATAAAAATATTATATGATGGACTCAGATTAAAAAATGTAAGATTTCAGGTTTTGAACAAAATTTGTCTGGAAGTAATATTCACATAAGGGAGAAAGTGTTCAGAATGTTCACAAAATAAGGTTTAAGACATTGAAACAATACTTGAAAAATTTATTTTCCAGTATGTTAGAATAAAATGAATCACAAAACAATATGAATCAGAATAGCATCTTAAAACTCCTAATGCTTTTCTTGTTTTGCACATTTTACACTTTTTTCTCTTTGCAATGAGAACTGTATTGGATAGAAAGAATAACATTTCATTCCACCTACTATACCTTGGTTGAGTGCAAATGACTTTGAATGGTGTTTATCTTATTAATCTAAATAGCACGAGGGAGGGGAGGAAAATGAACAGAGGAGAAGTACAATTCTGACTTCTGAGTCTGCAAATGGAAATACTTATCAAAGTGTATAGTCAAACCGTGTGATACTCTGAATAGAAATAAGGAAACAATGTGCATGCTTTGTTAACTAGGTTTACCCTATGAAGGGCAATAAGGTAATTGCCTGCTACTTCAAACAAATAGAAGATGGTTCAGTCACTTATTTAGTTACAACCTGTGAAGTGTCCTAATTCTCTTTTATTTATTTTATTTTATCTTGGTGGTGATAGATCATATTTCAAAGGAATAAAAATATAAAAGAAACAATTTATTTTCCACAAATGATTTAAGCGCTCTATTTTGCACCTTAAATTTCTTTACAATAAAACTGATTCTAATAAGAAACTATTTTCTGAATATGTGTCCATTTTCAACCATAACACAAATAAACTTATTTTAACGCAACTTAATATTTTAAGATCAGGTATAGGTAAAATGGTAAACAATATTATTTAGCTTTTGTTATCCTTCCAAATTGCCATCTATTTCATAGCATAGTGAGCTCTGTGGAAATCTAGCCTGATGACCACAGTAAACTCTAGGCAGACAGAAAGCATACCTTTCTGGTTCACCACTATCTCAGCAGAATAGAGCAATACAATTGGTGGACAATAGGTGTTCAGTATATGGTTAGTGAACGAATTAATTAGCATTTAACTCCAACTTCCTTGTGTGCAAAATGAGGAAGCAAGCTTAACTAGTTTTCTCCAAACTGGGAAGATGTTAATAAATGGACTATAGTTTTTTTTTTTTTAACCCTTTGACCAAATAAATGTGGGGAAAGCTTTATACTAAGTATGTTTCTTAAAAATTCAGAATTCCCCTTAGTCTGTTAATATTTTCTTGAAGTCTTGAAAGAAAAACACCTTTTCACTTTGTTTAACCCAACAGTTCCAAAATTTGAATTTGAAATCAGATCGTTCTCCCCCTCCTCACCCCCCATGGCTAGTGTTCCTATCAGTGTACAGGTGGGTACTTTTATGAAAGCATATGGGTCCTCTAGGATTCCAAGACAAAATTAAAGTGGAATTTTAGAAATCCACCTGAATGAATGTAGGTTTGGAAAGTAGCACAACCCAAAATATTTAAAGTACATTTAAAGTATATCCCAAGCATTGTGCTAAATCTTATGGTTACCTGGTCTTAACAGAGTTAAACACGACATGTAATCACTTTTTACCTTTTAAAGAATAAAAGGATATTCAAATTGAACTTGGCCGAAGATTTACCATTAAATTCAAATGTCTTTTTTTATGTATAGCTGTCCTAGTCATCTAGTGCTGCTAAAACAGAAAATGCCACAAATGGATGGCTTTAACAAACCAAGCCCAGTGCCGTCGAGTCAATTCCAACTCATAGCGACCCTATAAGGACAGAGTAGAACTGCCCCATAGAGTTTCCAAGGAGCACCTGGCGGATTCGAACTGCCGACCCTTTGGTTAGCAGCTGCAGCACTTAACTGCTACGCCACCAGGGTTTCCGGCTTTAACAAAGAGAAGTTTATTCTCTCACAGTCCAGTAAACTAGAAGTCTTAATTCAGAGCACCGGCTCCAGGGGAAGCCTTTCTGTCTCTGCTGGCTCTGGAGAAAGGTCCCCATCCTCAATCTTTCCCTGGTCAAGGAGCTTCTCAGGTGCAGGGACCCTGGGTCCAAAGGATGTACTCTTCTCTTGGTGCTGTTTTCTTGGGGGTATGAGGTCCCCCATCTCTCTGCTCACTTCTTTCTATCTCAAGAGATTGCCTCAAGACACAATCTAATCTTGTAGATTGAGTCCTGCCTCTCCAGCACAACCCATCCTCCCATTCTTCTTCATTAACATCATAGAGGCAGGATTTACAACACAGGAAAATCACACAATACCAGGAATCATGGCCCAACCCAACTGATACACACATTTTTAGGGGGAAATAATTCAATCCATGACAATAGCCAAACTGATATACTAATTAGATAAATGCATCTAAAAGACAACAAACAAAATATTAACCTATAAACAATAAAAGAAGCTCATAGCTAAAATCAGAAGACTTTTTTCTTATTTAATTTCAAAAGTTTTGTTTATCTAAAGACTTTCCTGTTTATGCTTTATTTCTTTTTCAAGAGCTAAGCAAAGCTCTTTTGTATAGGAGACCATCTATTCCTCTCCAGTTTGTTTACCTACTTTGTATTGTGACATAGTTAAGGAGTTAATTGGTTCCTAATATTGCTTTATTTATTTTGATCATTTACTTCCTGTTCTGCTTTTCCATCTGTTCAACAACAATCAGAGATCATACTTAACATTTCCCAGGTTATCATTCAAAACTTGCTCATTGGATTTCAAGTCAACCAGGTATCGGATCTCAAAATGAATACTATGCATTCTATCCTATGATTTGATGTCTCCCTCTTCTGTCTGAAACCTATTCTCTCTCCGTTTATTACCTGGCATCTTATTTTTTAAAAACATCGACAAATTTTTCCTCTTAATGAATAAAATTCATTTGTAAGACAAAAGCAATCTAAACAGAGCAGTATTCAAGTTATAGAGCTTTCTATAGAGGAATATTGTATGCAGAAGCTTCTAAGAAGCGGGAGGACAGTGAGAACATCAGTTGGGGCAATGCAATACTGCAAGAGAAGCAGATTTATGCCAATTTGACTAACTTCAATTACTTCACAACTTGTCTTAGAACTGGCCCTGGATATGCATTTATGGTTTGTGTGTGTATACGTGAACACACACGCGTGTGGAGAGACTAATCACATAAACCCATCTTTTCCTCTTCTAGAAAAACTTAAAATGGGGTGGGGAGAATACAGCAATGCTTTAGGCTGGGTTCTCTAGAGAAGCTAAACCAATGAAGCATATGTATATATATGTTTGTCTAAAGGAAATGGCTCATGCAGTTGTGGAGACTGGCAAGTCCCAAATACGTGTGTTAGGCAACAGGTTGGAGGCTTCTGCCTCACATTGTTGCAGAGGCTGAGGAACACAAATAGGAAGTCAAATGACAGGCTGATGACCCAAGGGGCTGCCAAAATTGACCAGTCAGGTCAGATGGTAAGCTGCTAGCTCAAGTCCCAAGAATCAGAGGTCAGATGATGAGAAACTGAATGCAGGATCCAGAGCGAGGGAGAGCCTTGCCAATGCATCCATATATATGGTGGATGCAGGCCATACTGCCACAGAAGCTCCCCTTACATCAGAATAAGGGCGTGACTTGAGTCACACTATCTTGTAAGGCTATGACTCAAGATATACCCCACATTATTCCTGTTTTATTAATGTATAAACAAGCAAACAAATTAAAACTGATGCCATTGAGTCAATTCTGACTCATAGCAACCCTATAGGACAGAGTAGAACTGCCCCATAGGGTTTCCAAGGAGGAGCTGGTAGGTTTGAACTGCTGACCCTTTGGTTTGCAGCCAAGCTCTTAAACATAGAGCCACCAGCGATCCATCATTAACATAAACAGATCAGGATTTACAACACATAAAATGGAGGGTGATTATATCAGATCAAAAACTGGAGGATAATTACATCAGATCACAAAAGAGAAGACAACCACACAATACTGGAAATCATAGCCTAGCCACATTGACACAAAACATTAACCATCACAGACAAGTATATTGTATTTTAGTCTTACGAGACTCATTAACAATCTGCCAGGAATGACAACTTGAAGAGGAATGGTGTTGCATTCATCACCAAAAAAAAATATTTCAAGATCTGTCCTGAGGTACAACACTGTCAGTGATAGGATAATATCCATACACCTACAAGAAAACCAGTTAATATAACTATCATTCAAATTTACTCAACAAGCACTAAGGCCAAAGGTGAAGAAATTGAAGATTTTTACCCAATTTTGCAGTCTGAAATTGATCAAACATGCAATCAATATGTATTGATAATTACTGGTGATTGGAATGCAAAAGTTGGAAACAAAGAAGGATCCAGAGTTTGAAAATACAGCTTTGGTATAGAAATGATGATGGAGATTGCATGATAGAAATTTGCAAGACCAACTACTTCTTCATTGTAAATACATTTTTTCACCAACATGAACAGTGACTTACAGGTGGACCTTGCCAGAAGAAATACACAGGAATCAAATCGACAACATCTGTGGAGAAAGACTATGAAAAAGCTCAATGTCATCAGTCAGAACAAGTCCAGAGGTCAATTGCACATCAGACCATCAATTGCTCATATGCAAGTTCACATAGAAACTGAAGAAAATTAGAACAAGTCAACGAGAGCCAAAGTACAACCTTGAGTATATCCCACTTGAATTTAGAGACCATCTCAAGAATAGATTTGAGCGTTGAACAGTAATGACAGAAGAACAGATGAGCTGTGGAGTGACATCAAGACATGAAGAAAGCAAGAGGTCTTTTAAAAGACAGGAAAGAAAGAAAAGTCCAAAATGGATATCCTAAGAGACTCTGAAACTTGCTCTTGAAGGTCAAGTAGCTAAAAAGACAGGAAGAAATGATGAAGTAAAAGACCTGAACAGAATATGTCAAAGGGTAGCTCGAGAAGTCAAAGTATTATAATAACATGTGCATAGATGTGGGGATGGAAAGCCAAAAGGAAGAACATGCTCAGCATTTCTCAAGCTAAAAGAAGTGAAAAAACTCTAGCCTTGAGTTGTAATATTGAAAGATTCTACTGGGAAAATATTAAAAGGCACAGGAAGCATCAAAAGAAAATGGAAGGAATACATAGAGTCATTATACTAAAAAGAATTGGTTGATGTTCAAGCAGTTCAGGAAGTAGCAGGAAACAATAATACTGAAGGAAGAGGTCCAAGCTACACTGAAGGCATTGGCAAAAAACAAGGCTCCAGGAATTGATGGAATAGCAATTGAGATGTTTCAACAGACAGATGCAGCATTGGAAGCATTCACTTCTCTATGCCACGCAATCTGAAAGACAGTTACCTGGCCAACAGATTGGAAGAGATCCATATTTATGCCTATTCCCAAGAACAATGGACTCAAGCACTGATTGTGAGGATGGCACAGGACCGGGCAGTGTTTCGTTCTGTTGTACACAGGGTCGCTATGAGTTGGAACCAACTGGAGGGCACCTAACAACGGCAACAACACTACTGTGAGGAATGAATAAGTTAACATACATATAAAACAATTTCTGGAAACCTGTACACCAGTGTTCATTGCAGCACTGTTCATAATAGCCAAAAAGTAGCAGCAACTTAAATGTTCATCTAGAGAAGAATGAATGGATAAACAAAATAGGGTATACGAATACAATGGAGTATTACTCAACTGTAAAGAAAAATGAAGTCCCCATACATGCCACAACATTAATGAACTCTGAAAACATTATTCTAAGTTAAAAAAGCCAGTCACAAAAGGACAAATAATGTATAATCTCACTTATATGAAATAGGCAAGTGTTATAAAAACCAAAGTTTCTTAGTGGTTACCAGGGGTGGAAGAGAGGTGAAAGGGGAGGAGAAAGAAGGTACAGAGTTTATGTTAAATGTAGTGGAAAATTCAGAAAATGATAGTGATAATGGTTACACAACATGAGCAATGTAATCAATATCCCTGAATTAATTATACATGGAAAAGTTGGCAAATGTTTTGTTATTCGTGGCACAATTAAAAAAAAATCAGTTACTAAAATAGCCATTCCTTGGAAACCCTATGGGGCAGTTCTACTCTGTCCTGCAGGGTCCCTATGAGTTGGAATCAACTCCTTGGCAATGTTTGTGTGTGTGTGTGTGTGTGTGTGTGTGCATGTGGTAGAATACCTAGTATATTCTAGTGTTAGCCCTATAAGTCTAAAAGACCTTATTAGTTTTAGGCTAAAGCCTTTTCTTAGTCCCCTTCCGGAGTTCTACCTAGTGTCTTTCAGACTCTAGTAGTAATTTAAGGGAAGGAGGTTTCTCTCCATCGTGCTGAGTGGTATATATTAAGATTTGTAACAGAGCAGTTAGCCAGTTTTATCAACCAGATATTTTTATAGCTGTTTTACAACACTATTGAAATACAAGAATGGCTAGAATGAAACAAAACAACTTGTGAGTAAACTGTGGTTTATCCATGCTGGGCAGTAATTAAAATAATTTAAATGTAAGCAAGGTCATATTAAGTTTTAACCTTAGATACTACTGAGATTTGACTCCAACCCTGGCCTGTAATTTGGAATTCCCTCTATTCAAATATGAAGTTACTAACTGTGTAGTATGAAGTGTAAGAAACTCCACGTAAATATGACTATTCATTGAACTTCTGATTGTCTCTATGTTTTATTGTTTTGTCAATTAGCAACCTGAGAGTATCCCCCTCTGACAACTCATTTTGACACACAGTTGCCAGGCATCATCCATTCAAATGAGAAGTGACAGTTCTAAGATTAAACTATCATTTCCTTATGAGGACTGCGAAGGTGCACTTCATTATAATTAGTATGCATGCTTTGATGGACCAGACATTTGCAGCACTCTTTCAAATAAAAAGACTAATTAACTACAAATTAATATTTATAAGGCAATCTAGGGCCTGAATTTGACTATATGTATAGGAAGATGATAAGAAAAATAAAAACAATAAACTGGGGTTATTTGTCTTTTGGAAGCAAAAAAGATAGTTTTACAGGAAAACCGGAGCTGTAATTTTTTTTTTCTCTTGTTTAAAGTGATTTATTATGGGAATTTAAAACTTTATTTAGGAAATGTTCTTTATATCAACACAGGTTTTTCTATGTAGACAGGTGGTTGCAATGACTGATTGTTAAATTCGTTGTTACGGCATTGTCCTGAATGGAGCACTGAATAGGTTTCACTTGTAAAGTGAAGCTCTGTTTGGATTTTCTCCAGCTTTTAAATATATAAATAGAAATACACAGACAGACAAATACACAGGTAGACAGGTAGACAGACAGATAGATAGACGGACAGACAGATAGATAAATCGATCGATAGGCAGATAGACAGACAGACAGACAGACAGATAGATGATAGATGGTGTTGTTGCTAGATGCCATTGAGTCAGCTTCAACTCATAGCGATCTTATATATAACAGAAAGAAATGTTGCCCAGTCTTGTGCCATCCTCACAATTGTTGCTATGTTAGAGACCATTATTGCAGCCACTTTGCCAATTCATCTCATTGAACGTTTCCCTCTTTTTCACTGACCCTCTACGAAGCACAAAGTCCTTCTCCAGCCATCTGTCCCTTCTGATGATGCGTCCAAAGTAAGTGAAATTAAATCTTGCCACCCTTGTTTCTAAGGATCATTCTGTTTGCACTTCCTCCAAGATTGATTCGTTCATTCTTCTGGAAGTCCATAGTATAGTTGATATTCTTCACCAACACCAAAATTCAAATGCTTCAATTCTTCAGTCTTCCTTTTTCATTGTCCAGCTTTCACAGGCATATTAGGCAATCAAAAATACCATGGCTTGGGTCAGGTACACCTTAGCCATCAAAGCGAAACCTTTGCTCTTTAATATTTTAAAGAGGTCTTCCCCACCCCCCCGCCCGAAGATTTGCCCAAAGCAGTAAATCATCCGATATCTCGTCTGCTACTTCCATGAATATTGATTGTTGATTCAAGTAGAATGAAATCCTTGGCAACTTCAGTTTCTTCTTTGTTTATCATGATGTCGTTTATTGGTCCAGTTTTGAGGATTTTTGTTTTCTTCATGATCATGTAGAATCCATACTGAAAGCTGTAGTCTTTTACCTTCATCAGTAAGTGCTTCAAATTGGCTTCATTTTTGGCAAGCAACGTTGGATCATATTCATATCACAGGTTATTCACGAGTCTTCCTCCAATCCTGATGCCATGTTTTCCTTCGTATCATCCAGCCTCGCAAATTATTTGCTCAACATACAGATTGAATAAAGAAAGGAAAGGGAGAGAGAATGACAGATACAGAGAGAGACAGGGATAGATAAGAAATGTCACTTAGAAGGCTCTTCCAAAGCCATGTGGTAGGTATTAACACTGAAATCATAAACATAGAATAGTAAAATCTAAGGAAATCCATAATAGCTCAATTAATGTTGGAGTAGAGCACAGTTTTTTTTTTTTTTTTTAGAGCACAGTTTACAGGCTCTATATTTTATGTGTTATATATAGGTATGCAGTGTCAAAATTATAGTCTAATAACATATCTTCTCAGTCTCACTGAGTCTTTCGACCATCACCATATTTAACACTGCAACCTGCTCATGTACTGCCAGTCCTCTAGAACCTTCTTATACCTATACTACTTTTTTCTTTTATTTTAAAGCACAAAGAATAATTTAATATATAATTTACTATTTATTTGTCTCCTCCACTAGACTCAAAGCTACTCACTGACAGAATTTATTTTTAATTGATGCATACCTAGCACATAATGGAGCCCTGGTGATGCAGTGGTTAAGAGCTCAATCTGCTGACCAAAAGGTTGGCAGTTCGAATCCACTAGCTGCTCCTTGGAAACCCTATGAGGAAGTTCTACTCTTACAGAGTGGCTATAAGTCAAAATTGACTCAAAGTCAACAGATTTGTTTGTTTTGTGGTAGCACATATTAGAACCTCAACAAATATTTCTTACACAAATTAATGAATGAATTTGAAGACATTCTTAAGATTTTCAAGGATTTTAGATATTATCTAATATAGATATTATTAGACATTATCTAGTAAATGTACATAATGTTTCTGCTTTTAAATTCAATTCTAAACTTTACAGCACATAGCATTTCTGTTACTTCCTAAAAAACAGGCATGGTGAAAGAACACACTTTAAAACCACACATGGTTACAATCATTCTTTATTTCCTTCTTGGTAAGCACCACATTGCAAAATGAATTCAGAAAAGCCTTAATTTTTTTTTTCATTTCATGAAAAAAGAATGCAACATCTTCTACATTCTATCAATCCTAATCATTTGTCCTGTCGGAGTGGCATATGCAGAAGTAGAATTAACACGTTGAAGAATAGGCAATCCAGAGAAAATGGTATGATTCAGAGTAAGACATCACAACCAAGCAAATGGTATACATGCCACACATATATAAATGGCAGTATCACCAATGGTTAGATGTGACGGAGGCACAGGAATCATGGGTCAGAACAAGGAGAATGGATTACATTAAACATAAGGAGTCATGATACAGAGGACCTGGAAATGTTGGAAAAGACAGACTTCACAATCTCATTCCAGAGCTCTTTAAAGAAATGACTTTCTATACTGTGTTCAGCATAACCCATTGCAGATACTTCACAGGACAACTGGGAAGGCACATTAGAAGCAGCAGGATCAGGCCTCTTCCTCTCTCTACCTGTTCTAACCCTCCGATGTACGTCAGCCGTAAATACATAATATAAATAATGCAAGCCAAATCATGCAAACCAGCCTGGACACTAAATAAAAAGCCACCATACCAATCTGAAGACTCTCTAAATTCTTTCAGACCATGAATTAGTTTCCGTGTTTTCTCCATATTTCAGGTTACCTCTTGAGAAGTGATTTCATAACTCATTGATCTCTAATCTCCTTGGGTTTAGCAGATGTTCAGACTCTCAAGTGATGCTGAATGAATATTTTCTCAAAGTTAGAGGATTAGGAATATTTTTGTATATATTATAAACTGAGATATAATCAAGTGATTTAAAACAAAATCAAAGCCATAGAACACTTTGTTAAAATTAAAATCATACTCCAGAAAGAGAAACATATAAAATACATAAAAACACTCAAGTTGCACCTTTCTCTCCTCTGCCCTCCTGCCACTGACCCCCTACTTTTGATCACACCCTCTGAATTTCATATTACAATAATTGTAAACTACTCCAATACAGTGATAATTCAAGGTAACAGTAGTAATCCAGTGCAACACTAGCAGTCACAAATAATGTATTCCAATTCCTAATACCATCATTTTCTTGGAAGTCTTCTCCTCATTTCCATTGCTACAAGTAACAGTTAGCTTTCTTTTCAAAGCATTTTTACGTGATGGTAACACATGCCAGTATATGCCGTTGTTAGTTGTGGTCGAGTCTGGAGACTCCATGTGTGTGCAGAGTAGAATTGCTCCATAGGGTATTCAAGGCTGTGACCTTTCAGAAGCAGATAGCCAGGCCTATACTAAGGTGGCACAATGTTTAGGAGCTCAGCTGCTAACCAAAATGTTGTGGTTGGAACCCTCCATGAGCTCTGTGAGAAAAAGATCTGGTGATCTGTTTCTGTAAAGATTACAGCCTGGGAAACACTATGGCATAATTTTAGTCTGTCACATGGGGTCACTGTAAGTCAAAATCAACGCAAGGGCACTTCACCACAACAATTGGATGAGTTTGAGCTCTTAACCCTTTGCTCCACCCAGAGGCTCCTATGCAAGACAATGGCAGAGATAAAATGATGGTTTCCTGGTTTCCTCTAGGCAGTCAAGCCTTGAAAACAGGGACTACACAAGTTTTCCTCATCATTTTACCTTTTTCATATTATTTGCTGCTTGCATATAGTATGCAGAGTAAATGAACCCCGAATGATTTATTTGGCTCCATGTATTACCTAGGTAACTGGTTCAAGTGGTCCCCTTCGCAATACTACAAATATAAAAGCATACCATAGCCTTTCAGGACTGTCTATGGATAATCCAATTCATATGCAAACGCTGTGGTCCTACTTCTGTTCACATATGTATGATACCCATGTGTGATAATGCTCAAACATTGATTTTTGGCTTCGTCTAACCTTCTATCCTAGTATTAAGATGGACTGAAAGACCAAACCAAAACAAACAAACCATTGCTGTTCAGCTGATTCCAACTCATAGCAACCCTAAAGAACAGGTCAGAACTGCCACATGAAGTTTCCAAGGAGCGCCTGGGGGATTCAAACTGCTGATGTTTTGATTAGCAGCTGTAGTTCTTAACCACTCTGCCACCAGGGTTTCCGGATTGGAATAAGCTGTCAAGAAAAAAGTAAAGAAACAAACAACGAGGAACACTCCCTGATTTATGTTTTCTTTCCAAACCCAGCTATCGAAAACAGGAATTCACTAAACACAAACATGAGTTCAAATAACCGCCTTCAACAGCATATTTGACTATTTTACGGACACACCTTGGGGGGATTCCAACCCATCTCTAATTAATTTAATTAGAAACAATTTTGTCAATTAACCTGATAAAATAGAGCTTTTTATGGGCTGTCTGCTTGTGTGCACAAGAGCCCGGCTGCCTGGCTCCTGCCTTTTGAAAAGCCAGCTGCTACTTATTTACCGCGTTTGCAGATAGCACTTTTGTTAAGGCTAGTGTTATTTGTTGAGCCTTAATATATTTTTAGCTGACTTTCAGCATTCTAGCATTTCCTGTCAAGCTGTATCTGCTGTATGTTGTAACCCCTGCATGCCTTCATTTTCACACGTTCATGAGAAGTGTTAGACTTGGTATATGGTGTCTTTAACACCTTCTACAGATAATTAAGAGACTAATAAATATCATTCCTACAATGTAAGACAGAAATTGTTCCTCTGCCAACTTAAATACACACTTCCTGCTGCACCAGTCACATCATTTGATATCACTGTGTGTAAAATATTTGCTGTAATTTTACAACTCGATTTTATTCCACATAGCTGATAAATTATTTCAAACCCATATATTAGTCACTGGCCAAAGCAACAAGACCCAGTTTTTGTCAAAATTACTGATCTGCCAGAATGCAGAGGATAGAAAAAAATTATACATCTTTGATATTAAAGGCACCAATTTATCTGTCATATTTTTGCCACTAGTAGGCAAGAGATGACATGAAGCAATAAGAATGACCTAATAAAGAAATAAAATATTAAAGATTCAACACAAAGAATTTCTCTCTTGAAGATACTATAAATATTATTTCTATGAATGCTAAAATATTATGAATTGAAGAAAGTGATAGCAATCCAACTCAAGCTGTATACGTAGAAAATCAAGTTTCCAACTATGTAAACCAAAAAAAACCCTTTACCATTGAGTTGATTCTAGCTCATAAAAAAAAAAAAAAAAATAGCTACCCTATAAGACAGAAAAGAACTACCCTATAGAGTTTTCAAGGAGCACCTGGTGGATTCATACTGCCGACCTTCTGCTTAGTAGCTGCAGGGTTTTCTCCACCGCCGGGGTTCCCTCCAGCTACCCAGGTATATACATATATATATATATTCTTAATACTTCTCAAAGTCCTTGAAATAGAAGGAATATATATCATATCTAACTCATAATATCCCTCATAAACATTTTAAATATTAAATTGCAAAATAATAAATGATTTCAAAATACTAAATGATAAAAAAAAGAATAGACTTTTCAAAATTCCTAAAAATGCAGTCAAAATTCCAGGGCACCCTTCTAAAATATCAGGTGGTTTATCAATTGATTAACCTGCCATTCACATAATCATTTTAAGTGGCAGGCCATAACTTTTTTAACGCTAGTGATTGAATCCTGGTAATTTTTTTTTTTTTTTTAAGGTAAAAACACCAATCATATTCAAGCAGAAATAGTACTCAAGAGGGGTTTGGAAAAATCCTTTTAGGACAAAAAATGAAGATACTGAAGCATGGTAAGTCAGAGAGATGATAGAAATGGAGGGGGTAAAGAGGAAAAAGGAGGGGAAAGCAAAAGACAGACTTTGACAGCTGTTACACCAGATGCTTTAAACAAAAGTGATTGAGATTGGCAGAATTGGAGAGCAGCTTTTCAAAAAAATTATGCAAAATGAGTAAATTGGACCAAAAGCTTTTATGTTGACAAAAATAAATTCCTTCAATTACTCTTAAGACTAAAAGCCTAATAAGCCCAAGATCCCAAAGCTAGATAACACATGAGCAACTAACAACAAGAAAGAATATGGAAAACACTTCAGAAAATGTAATTATATGAAGAAGAAGCTATGAATTCATCTCTTTTATCAATTACTGTTGATTCTTAGACATGATTTAAAAACTGATCAGTGTATTACAAAATTACAGAGAATTATTTAGGGATATAAAAGAAACAAAGAATAATGAAAATTACTGAGACTAATGTAAAAAAAGAACATTTAAATGCATATTTAAAGGTCTTGCCAATAAACTATGATGGAATCATGGCATCCATATTAAATAGGTTTATACATAGTCCTCTCCATCGTAATATCAAAGAAATCTATGATTATGAGCAGCAAATATAAAACCTCAATTATATCACAACCAAGAACATTATAAGCAAAGAACGGTTCTAAAAATTTCACTGAAGATATTTTACAAAGACTTTTTATGCCCATTTTTGTTGTAATTAAGTTTCATTTGAAATAAGAGTATTTAAGAAAAGGTGTCAGGAGCCCTGTGGTACAGTAGTTAAGAGCACAGCTGCTAACCAAAAGGTAGGCAGTTTGAATTCAGTAGCTGCTCCTTGGATACCTTATAGGACAATTCTATGCTGTTCTATTGGGTCGCTATGAGTCAGAATTGTCTTGACAGCAACAGGTAAGTCATCAGGAAAAAACAATCACTAGAAAAGGACATCATGTTTGGTAAAGTAGAGGATCAGAGGGAACAAGGAAAAGACTTAATGAGATGGATTTACAAAACAGTTATAACGTGGACTCAAACATACCAGCAATCATGAAGATGGCACAGGACCAGGCAACTTATCTTTCTGTTATACATTAAGTTGCCCTGAGTCGGAGCCGACTTGATGGCAACTAACAACATCAACAAGGACAGTTATCACTTTAACTAAAAGAAGATATTCACCTTATCTCTTAATTTTAATTAATAAAGGCCTAGAGTCAGTAAAGAAATACTTATTATTTCTCTCAAATGTTATTTTTATAACTGTATAATGATAGCGAATGTGTGTTTTTTCAATCTCTTCCTTGACTATAGTCCTTTGGTCTACAAAATTTATAAGATCGTTCTCAAACTTTATTCTGTCCCACGGAGCTATTCAAAACACCTCACCTATTAGCTTAATAGATCTGAGGCTGATCGCAGGAATCTGAGTTTTTAGTCTCCCAGGAAATCAGGAAATTATATACACATTGTTTCACAAACCTTATTTTGTTGAAATAATGATGTAGACCACACAGCTTGCAAAGGAATGCTTAATTTTCCCTTATGTTTAGCTTAAAAAAAAAAAGTCCAGACACTCGGTGCAATTAACATCATGAGTTTATTTCACTTTTGTGCTTATATTCTAGTCCTGCTGTCTTTTCTGTGCCAGTTATCCAGATTACCTCCCATCCTATTTATGCCATCTTTAGGTAAATTGACTATTCCTTAGCAGTCTCAGCTCTCCTCTTACCTGATTCAAGTGTTCCTGGACTCTAGCTTAGCAGCTATGCCTAGTTATACATAGTAGAAAAGATATTTGGAATTTCATAAGGCTTCATCTTTGGAAGAGTTTCACTCTTTTTTACATCTCCTGACATGATTCTAATGCTTTTTATGAATTAAAAAGTGGAGGAACACAATGAAACATCAAGACATACTCCCTAAAATAACTAAAATGAAGATAACACCTAATGTTGGAAAGGATGTAGAACAATTGAAACTGTCATACAGTGATGGTGGGAAAATAAAACAGTACAACCACTTTGGAAAATGGTTTGAAAAAAATCTTTTTTTAATTAACTTTTATTGAGCTTCAAGTGAACGTTTACAAATCAAGTCAAACTGTCACACACAAGTTCATATACACCTTACTCTGTACTCCCACTTGCTCTCCCCCTAATGAGTCAGCCCTTCCAGTCTCTCCTTTCGTGACAATTTTGCCAGCTTCCCTCTCTCTCTATCCTCCCATCCCCCCTCCAGACAGGAGATGCCAACACAGTCTCAAGTGTCCACCTGATACAAATAGCTCACTCTTCATCAGCATCTCTCTCCTACCCACTGTCCAGCCAGTTTCATGTCTGATGAGTTGTCTTTGGGAATGGTTCCTGTCCTGGGCCAACAGAAGGTTTGGGGACCATGACCACCGGGATTCCTCTAGTCTCAGTCAGACCATTAAGTATGGTCTTTTTGTGAGAATTTGGGGTCTGCATCCCACTGATCTCCTGCTCCCTCAGGGGTTCTCTGTTGTGCTCCCTGTCAGGGCAGTCATCGATTGTGGCCGGGCACCAACTAGTTCTTCTGGTCTCAGGATGATGTAGGTCTCTGGTTCCTGTGGCCCTTTCTGTCTCTTGGGTTCTTAGTTATCGTGTGACCTTGGTGTTCTTCATTCTCCTTTGATCCTGGTGGATTGAGACCAATTGATGCATCTTAGATGGCCGCTTGTTAGCATTTAAGACCCCAGATACCACATTTCAAAGTGGGATGCAGAATGTTTTCATAATAGAATTATTTTACCAATTGACTTAAAAGTCCCCTTAAACCATGGTCCCCAAACCCCCGCCCTTGCTCCGCTGACCTTTGAAGCATTCAGTTTATCCTGGAAACTTCTTTGTTTTGGCCCAGTCCAGTTGAGCTGACCTTCCATGTATTGTCCTTCCCTTCACCTAAAGCAGTTCTTATCTACTAACTAATCAGTAAAAAACCCTCTCCCACCCTCCCTCCCGCCCCCCCCCCTCGTAACCACCAAAGTTTGTGTTCTTCTCAGTTTATACTATTTCTCGAGATCTTATTATAGTGGCCTTATACAATATTTGTCCTTTTGCCTCTGACTAATTTCGCTCAGCATAATGCCTTCCAGGTTCCCCATGTTATGAAATGTTTCACAGATTCGTCACTGTTCTTTATCGATGCATAGTATTCCATTGTGTGAATATACCACAATTTATTTACCCATTCATCCGTTGATAGACACCTTGGTTGCTTCCAGCTTTTTGCTATTGTAAACAGAGCTGCAATAAACATGGGTGTGCATATATCTGTGTGAAGGCTCTTATTTCTCTAGGGTATATTCCGAGGAGTGGGATTTCTGGGTTGTATGGTAGTTCTATTTCTAACTGTTTAAGATAACGCCAGATAGATTTCCAAAGTGGTTGTACCATTTTACATTCCCACCAGCAGTGTATAAGAGTTCCAATCTCTCCGCAGCCTCTCCAACATTTATTATTTTGTGTTTTTTGGATTAATGCCAGCCTTGTTGGAGTGAGATGGAATCTCATCGTAGTTTTAATTTGCATTTCTCTAATGGCTAATGATCGAGAGCATTTTCTCATGTATCTGTTGGCTGCCTGAATATCTTCTTTAGTGAAGTGTGTGTTCATATCCTTTGCCCACTTCTTGATTGGGTTGTTTGTCTTTTTGTGGTTGAGTTTTGACAGAATCATGTAGACTTTAGAGATCAGGCGCTGGTCGGAGATGTCATAGCTGAAAATTCTTTCCCAGTCTGTAGGTGTTCTTTTTACTCTTTTGGTGAAGTCTTTAGATGAGCAAAGGTGTTTGATTTTTAGGAGCTCCCAGTTATCTGGTTTCTCTTCGTCATTTTTGGTAATGTTTTGTATTCTGTTTATTGAAAATTATTTTAAATATTTAACATACATTTTCTCTATGCCATAGCAATTCCACTCCTTGATACTTATCCAATAAAAAGGAAACTATGTGAACACAAAAAGCCTTTCTTCTGTAGGAATGTTTATAGTAACTTCTTTTTATAATACCGCCAAAGTGTAAACAATATAGTTTCCAGCTACAGGAGAATGGATAAAAAATGCATGGTGTATTTGTTCAATTGAACACTGCTCAGCCATTAAAAGAAACAAACTAATGATAGAGGTAACATTAAGAATCAGTCTCAAAACCTTTGCGTAGATTTATTTATGCAAAGTCCTAAAATAGGCAAAACTAACCTATGGTTAGTAGTGGTTGGAGGAAGGGGGTGTTGGCTAGGAAGAGACATGAAGGAACTTTCTGAGGTGACAGGAAAGATTTGTTTCTTGATAGAGGTATGAGTTACGTGTGCATACGTTCAGCTAAAGTGATCCAACAATATGCTATGCCCTATGTGTTTTACTGTATATAATTATACTGCATTAAAAAAAAAAAATGAGAAGAAGGTAACCGAAGTTCTATATTGAGAGGATCCTAAAAGTCCTTATCACTCAAAATTTTTCTTTCTTTCCTGGTTCTATGTTGATTTTAATAAAAATGTGTGAGTGGTGTTTTTTTAGGACTTTCTGAAATTTATTTTAATAGTCTAACTACTTTATGGATAACATTGTGAAGCGTGGGAATTCCAGAACAATTAATTGTGCTCATGAGGAACCTGTACATAGATCAAGAGCCAGTCATTTGAACAGAACAAGCGGATATTGCATGGTTTAAAATCAGGAAGGATGTGCATCAGGGATGTATACTTTCACCATGCCTGTTCAATCTGTATGCTTAGCAAGTAATTTGAGAAACTGGATTATATGAAGAAGAACGGGGCATCAGGTTTGGAGGGAGGCTCATTAACAACCTGGAATATGCAGATGATACAACCTTGCTTGCTGAAAGGGAAGAGAACCTGAAGTCCTTCCTGATGAAGATGAAAGACCATTGCCTTCAGTATGGATTACACCTCAACATAAAGAAAATATAAACCCTCACAAATGAACCAATAAGAAATATGATAAGTGGAGAAAAGATTGAAGTTGTCAAGGTTTTCATTTTACTTGCATCCAGAATCCACACCAATGGAAGCAGCAGTCAAGAAATAAAATGACACATTGCATTGGGCGAATGTGCTGCAAAAGACCTCTTTGAAGTATTAAAAGCAAAGATGTAGCTTTGAGAACTAAGGTGCCCTGATTCAAGCTATGGTAATTTCAATCACCTCATGTGCATGCTAAAGCTGGGCAAAGAATAAAAGAATTGATGCTTTTGAGTTGTGGTGTTAGCAAAGAATATTGAACATACCATGAACTACCAACAGAATGAACAAATCTGACTTGGAAGAAGTACAACCAGAATGCTCCTTAGAAGCAAGGATGGTGAGACTACATCTCACATACTTTGGACATGTTAGCAGGAAGAATCAGTTTCTGGATAAGGATATCATGCTTGGTAAAGCAGAGGGTCAGAGAAAAAGAGGAAGACCGTCAACGAGATGGATTGACACAGTGGCTGAAACAATGATCATAAGAATGGTGTAGGGCCAGGCACTGTTTAATTTTTGTTGTACGTAAGGTCCCTAACAGTCAGAACTGACTGGATAACACCTAACAACAAGAACTGTTTTTGTTATAGATGCTTAACTGTTTAAGATGGCTATCTGTAAAATCATCTTTAATCACAACTAGGAAAGCAAAAAAAATGATTTAAGGTCAATTTTTTTAATAGCTATATTGTGGGTGGGGTGTGAAGTGGGAAACCCACAAATCTGATACTATAGTGAACTGACACACTCCAGCCAACAGTAAGTATGTCTGAACTTTCTCAATATATTTGTTTACTGTCTATATTTTGTCCCTATTTTTCTATCACAGTGCTCTCACATGAATAATTTTAACAGTAAATCCTAACATTGGTCATTTGATGATCAGTAGTCCTTTGAATGTCTAAAATGATATTTTAATTATGCCTCCAGTAAGAGTTTTCATCAGCATTTCATTATAGGAGTATTGAGGACCAGAGCTTTGCAACAGTATCTGGCCTCAGATGAGACAAAATTTTGAGCCTATATTTTCTAACAAATTCTTAAGCTGATGTAACAGTTACAAAGTATAATAGAAGAAATTCAAAGATAACCAATTTCAAGTCTTAGAAACATGAAATTACATGCATTAGAGTAGGCAGTTATCTTGAAGTTCATTTTGCTTACGCACCTCATTTAACAAGTCAGGAATCTAAAGTTTAAAGACATAGTGTTTGGAACTGTTAATCTTGTATTTCAAAACCAGATCTTTAGAATCCCTGTGCTTTGTTTAATTTTCCATGCTTTTATATAAAAATAAAAGCCTATATTATTTCAGTGTCAAGTGTGTTGTTATTGTCGTTAGGTGCTATCGAGTCGGTTCTAGCACCTACGGACACTGTGTACAACGGAACAAAAGGCTGCCAGGTCCGACACCATTCTCACGGTCTTTATACGTTGGAGTCCGTCATGTAGCCACTGTGTCAATCCATCTCTTTCAGGATCCTCTTCTTTTTCACTGACCCTCTGCTTTACCAAGCGTGATGTTCTACTCTAGGGCCTAGTTCTTCCTAGTAACATGTTCAAAGAATCTGAGAAAAAATCTCACCGTCCTCCCTTCTAAGGAGCATTCTGGCTTTACTCCCTCCAAGGTAGATTTGTTTGTTCTTTTGGCAGTTCATGGTATATTCAATATTCTTCTCTAACACCTTAATTCAAATGCATCAATTCTTCTTTGGTCTTCCTTATTCATTGTCCAGGTATTGCATGCATATGAGATTGAAAATACCATGACTTGGGTCAGGCACACCTTAAACCTCAAAGTGACATCTTTGCTTTTTAACACTTTAAGAGTTCTTTTACAGCAAATTTGCCCAATTGAATACATCCTTTGATTTCTTGACCTCTGCTCCCATGGGCATTGATTGTGGATACAAGTAAAATGAAATCTTTGACAACTTCAACATTTTCTCCATTTATCAAGTGTCAAGTATACTTCGCAAAATATCTGTAATATTTTGCCAAAGATACATTTCTAAGATTATGATACCTAATCAAGTACCTTGATGCATGAGAAAGCTCTGCGTTTAGATGCAGTTTTCAGATTGATGGAGTGTTAAATGGGTACCTAATACTATACTTATAAGCACTTAAAATAGGATCATTGCTTTACCATTTTTTATTCAGTAAGTAATACATAGTATGATAGCTAGTTCAAAAAACAAAATATTTAAAAAGGTCCCAACCCATGCTCCTACAAACTTACACACAACACACACAAAAAGTGGTGTAACTCTCTTCCCCTTTTCCTGGTTTCTCCATCAAGGTGTTGGATCTGGAATGTCTTCTTACACAGCACAGTTTGTACCGGGTAGTCTTCTTGCTTAGGGTTATCTTCCTATTATCGTCCTGAAAAGTAATTTTTTGTTCTGTTTATGACTGTTCATCACATGGCACCTGGTCAACCCCTCTGCCATCAGAGAGGTTCCTGCAGCCCAATATCTGGCCCACTTTTAAAGTTGATCTTACTTTGCTTCTCTTCCCCGTAAGTAAACACTGCTCTGTCCAGTGCTGGTGTAACAGTCAAGCTTTTGTTGGCAACCTTTACATCTGCTTTGCGAGGTCTGTGGTCTAATGATAACCACTATATATGAATGTAATCTTGACTTCTGTATTGAAAAATCCTTTATCATTTAAAAACATATTTTGGTTCTATGACTATATATTAGTATAAATTATTCTGCCTTACTATTTTTTTTTATCTTTCTTCATATTCCATTTTATGGCTATAATACTAATTATTTTATCTGCTTTTTTATATAAACCAAAACCTGTTGCCATCAAGTCTATCCCCACTCATAGCAGCCCTACAGGACGGAGTAGAAAGAACTGCCCCATAGGGCTTCCAAGGAGTAGCTGGTGGACTCAAACTGCCAACTTTTTGTTTGGCAGCCAAGCACTTAACCACTGCACCACCATAGCTCACTCTTTCTCTCTCTATATATTAGGCATTGCTGTCAAGTCAATTCCAACTCATAGTGATGCTACAGGACAGAATACAACTGCCCTGTAGGAGTTTCCAAGGTTGTAAATCTTTGTTGAAGCAGACTGCCACATCTTTATCCCACAGTTATAGGTTCTGTATTTTTATATATATATATATATATATATATATATATATATATATATATATATATATGACAGGTGGTGGTATGCTATCACAGTAATTAAAGGCTTGATTGCTACCTTTATTTGGGTTGTCTTAATCGATTACGTTGACACTTAGCAGCTCAGATCAACTCTCCTTAGCTCAGCTCAGTTCCCTGACATATTCTAAGAATTGAAATTTCATCAAACGTTTTGTTCTTTTGCTAGAAATGGCCAAATTATCCTATCAAAATAAAAAGTCCGTTTTCACTCTATGACTGCATTTTTCCTCCATATGCTCTGAATCCTTTGCCAGTTTGCTAGGTTAACAAATGTGACAACTTTTATTATTTAATAATACAACCATGTAAAAGTGTGTGCTGTATAAATATGGTTGTAGTTATTTTAATGTGTTCTTTCTGTTCATATTATTTGCCAAAACGTTGAAATGCTTGCCTTATTCTTGTAAATCGTATAAGTGTTCTTTCATAAGGACTTTAGTTCTTTAATACATTTTGTAAAGGACTATCAGCAGGATAAAGACTAAGGTGCTATATGTATGAAGTCTGTAAACATGGAGGAGAAAAAGAAGTACGTTTTGTAAGTGAGTTTCACACCAAGCCTCTGTAGTGGTACAGAAGAGGGTGATTTATGTGTAACCCCCTCTTACGTACCTGTGGTGAGGTAGTCTAATCCATTCCGGGGTCAAGAATTATTAGAACTATTCTCAGGCTTCTACAGGTAAGTAACAATTTTGAGTAACATGCAACCAGTGTCTAAATAAGGTCTGGTGGCTCAGTGGTTAAGTGCTCATCTGCTAACCTAAGGTTGGCTGTTGGAACTCACCCAGCAGCTCTGCGAGAGAAAGATTACATCTTAGAAAACCCGATGTGGCAATTCTACTCTGTGTCAAATAGTCTTTACAGCACCTAACAACAACAACGTTGTCTGAATATTATAGATCTCACTATATTCAGTTTAGGGATACCCGAGGCTTATGAACTCAGTAAGATATTTAAAAAATACGGATGTCATGGAGAACCTCATGTGTGTCAGAGAAGAACTGTGCTTCCACAAGGTTTTCCAAGGCTGATTTTTTGGAAGTAGATAGCCAGGCCTTTTTCCCAAAGCACCTCTGGGTGTACTCAAGCCTCCAGCATTTTGGTTAGCAGCCAAGTGCATTGATTATTTGCACTATCCAAGGAATTCCTAGATCAAAAAATGAGGGATAAATGATAAACTAAAAATATATATATATATATGACTACAAATTATCCTCCTCCCTATAATCAGTTTCTCTTGCCATATAATTTTAATTTCTCTCATGTCTTACTTTGTCTGATGGTATATTAACAAATATGATACAAGGAACGTCTTAAAAAGCTTTCGTGCTTGGGGCTTGTCCTTACTTGCTGCTTTTGGAAACCCTGTGACCATCTTCGTGTGAATAACCCTGGGCTAGCTTGTAGGATGATAAGAGACATGTGGTCCTACAATTCCCTCTTCTCCTTCTGCCTCATTTTTTCCTCCAACATTCATACAACCTCCAGAAACAGAGGCACTTTTTTTGAGCAAAATTGTGAAGCTGAGCACAGTTCAAATTGCCAACCCACAAAATCATAAGTTAAATAAATGGCTATTTTTTTAAGCCACAGTGGTTCAGATGGTTTGTCATGATAGTAAAAACTAATTCCCAATTAATTAATAAAAATGTCCAAGTAAAATATCAATTTTCCCAGATTTTAGGGAGCCCTGGTGGTGCAGTTGTTAAGAGTTTAGCTGTTCACCAAAAGGTCTGCAGTTTGAATCCACCAGCGGCTCCTTGGAAACCCTATGGGGAAGTTTTACCCTATCCTATGTATTGGAATCGACTGGACGGCAATGGGTTTGGCAACAAAAGTTAGATGGCTTTTCTAGAACCCATACTAAGAAAAGTTGACTAGTTACTATTGCCATCAAGGGAATTAGACACTTATTTTCAGTCCTTTACTTGTAAAGCATGTAATATTCTTGGCACTACAGGATTCAACAAATGTAGGCCAATAGCCAAAAGCCATTAGACTGTGGCTATTATCAAGGGGAAGGTAGGATGGCTCCAGTACTCAGATAAGTGCTAAGCTAAAACTCGAAAGGCTGATTAGAACAAAAGTTTTGGGAGTATATTTTTTGATATCATTTATTATATTGCGCAGTTTGACACAGGACAGTATATTGCACCTATAAATCAGTTGCAGCAAATTAATGATGCATTAACTGTAGAATTTCACATATATTACTGTTCTTAGCCAGTGTTGAGTGCTTTTTCAATAGCTTAATCCCTCCCTGAAGTACTGAGGCAAACACAGTCATCCATCATTGTAGGACACAGAGTTTGAACTGCAGTTTTTTTTCTTTTATATTCTTTTATTTCATATAAAAATAACCCTGTCTGCAGTAGGTCAGGTACCAAATGAGAACAACCGCCTCCAAGTACATATTTATATGTATATGCACAAATCTGTGTCCTTAATCCTTCTTCAAATGTCTTCTTTGTTTGTTTGCCTGTCTGTTTTTTCCTCCCTCTGCTCTCTCCCAAGAGAGGAAAGGTAAACATTTACAAAATTTTAGCAAAATAAAATTGAGATTATTAAAAAAAAACCTTGAAAAATTACTTTGAATATTATTGTAAGATATGTCTAGACAAGGATAATTAAAACAACTTGAATAAAACTCAATATTTGTTTCTTGGAAAATATTTGCATCATTAAGTTTGTTGTTTTGCTTTAACTGAATAAATTCCACACACTTCCCGGGTAACCAAAACCAAACCCGTTGTCACTGAGTCAATTCCAATGCATTAATGCAGCTTCCATTAAACAGGGAGGATTGAACATGTTTATTTATTCCTACTCTTTCCTGAAATTTAAATCCTCTAAAACTAAAATCTTCATAATTAAATATGAATGTTACTAACACAGAAGAAATCTTGAAAATTAAATCTGGGATTAGAGTTTTAATTTTGACAGACTCTATTCCTTCAAATATTTATCCCAAAATCTTAGAGTTATCCTTAACTACATTTTCTTTCAAACATCACATAAAATTCATCACCAATCTTAGCTCAAGTTTCAAAATATATCTAACTTCTCACTGCATCAGTCATACCCACAGTGGTCCAAAGCATATCATCTCTCACCTAGATTATTACAATAGCTCTCTAGCTGGTTTCCCTTCTCACACAGTTTTTCCTCCCTATAGAAAAAAAAAAAAAAAAAACAGTAAAATATAAGTCAGATTTTTCTAACCTGCTCAAAACTCTCCAATGTGAAGAAATTCTACTGGGAAAAGAGACACAAGTTTTGTAATGGCTGACAAGCCCCAGTGGCACAATTGTTAAGGGCTCAGCTGCTAACCAAAGTCTGCCATTCGAATCCACCGCAGCTCCTTAGAAACTCTATGGAGCAGTTCTACTCTGTCCTGTAAGGTCACTATAAGTCAGAATCATGAGTCGATAGCAGCAGGTTCAGTGGGTACAAGACAAGGCCTCACATGATCTGGCCCTCTGTTCTCTGACATTTTCTCACTCCTCATTCCCCTCCCTCACTCTTTTCCAGTGGCTAGATAACACCAAGTAAGGTGCTGCCTGAAACTCTCGTGTCTCAGATATTCATGCCCCACTATTTTCAGGTTTCTCTTAATTATCACCACTTCAGCAAGGCCTTCTTGACCATCCAAAAGTAAATAGCAACCCCCGCTCTACTCCAACTCCTTAACCAACTCCTTAAGTCTCGGTCTATTTTTCTCCATAACATTTATCATTAGCTGACATATTCTATGCCTAATTGATGTTTCTTTTTTATTATCTGTCTTTCCGCATTAGAATGAAAACTCCTTGAATACAGTTTTGTACATCACTCTGTACTCAGCACTGGGAAAAGTGCCTGATTTTAATTGTAGCAAGTGAGTAAGTTTGTTGAATGAATGACATTGGAGTACATCATTTCTCAGAGGTTCTCTACCACCAAAATCATGAATTCTGGAAACTCTCACATTGATTTATTTTTTCTTTCTGCTTTTTCTACTCTCCAAATGAATTTCTTTACTCTCCTTCTATTTTTCTTGAGGGGGAGGGAGGGCAGGATGCATAATTTTTTTATTGTACTTTAGATGAAGGTTTACAAAGCAAACTAGATTCTCATAAAACAATTGGTACACATACTGTTTTATGACATTGATTAACAACCCAATGACATGTCAACACTCTCTCTTCCCAAACTTGGGTTCCCTATTACCAGCTTTCCTGTCCTCTCTTGCCTTCTAGTCCTTGCCCCTAGGCTGGAGTGCCTCTTCAGTCTCATTTTGTTTTATGGGCCTGTCTAATCTTTGACTGAAGGGTGAACCTCAGGGGTGACCTCATTACTGAGCTAAAAGCGTGCCTGAGGGCCATACTCTCAGGGTTTCTACAGTCTGTGTCAGACCAGTAAGTCTGGTCATTTCTTGTGATTTAGAATTTTGTTAATTTTCTCCAGCTCTGTCCAGAACCCTGTACCATGATCCCTGTCAGAGCAGTCAGTAGTGATAGCTGGGTACCATCTAATTGTACTGGACTTAGTCTGGTGGAGGCCATGGTAGTTGTGATCCATTATTCCTTTGGGCTAATCTTCTCCTTGTATCTTTAGTTTTCTTCATTCTCCCTTGCTCTGGAAGGGATGAGTCCAGTGGAGTATTCTAGATGACCACTCACAAGTTTTTAAGACCCTGGATGCTATTCATCAAAGTAGAATGTAGTACGTTTTCTTTATAAACTATGTTATGACAATTGAGCTAGATGTTCCCTGAGACTGGGTCCCCCAGACCTTAGCCCAGCAATTCTGTCCCTCAGGGAGTTTGGTTGTGTCTATGGAGCTTCCTAGACCTTGCCTTGTGCAAGTTATGCTGGCTTCCCCAGTATTGTGTACTGTCTTACTCTTCGCCACAATTACCACTTATCTATTATCTGTTTAGTGTTTTTCCATCCCCACTCTTCCTTCATAACCATCAAGATCGTTTCTTTTTGTGTGTTACCTTTCATGAGTTTTTTATAGGAATGGTTTCATACAATATTCATTCTTTTGTGATTGACTTATTTAACTCAGCATGATGCACTCCAGATTCATCCATGTTGTGAGAAGCTTCGCAGATTCATCACTGTTCTTTATCGTTGTGTAGTACTCCGTTGTGTGTATGTAACGTAGTTTGTTTATCCATTCATCTGTTGATGAACATCTAGGTTGTTTTGATCATTTTGCTTTGTGAACAATGCTGCAAAGAACATCAGTGTTCATATGTCTATTTGTGTGATGGCTCTTATTTCTCTAGAATATATTCCTAGGAGTGGGATTGCTGCACCGTATAGCATTTCTATTTCTAGCTTTCTAAGGAAGTGCCGTATCATTTTCCAAAATGGTTGTAGCATTTTGCATTCCAACCAGCAGTGCATAAGATTTCTAATCTCCCTGCAGCCTATCCAATATTTGTTATTTCCTGTTTTTTTTTTTTTTTTTATTTGTGCCGGTAGTGCCAGGGTGAGTTGGTATCTCATTATGGTTTTGATTTGCATTTCTCTAACAGCTAGTGATCTCAAGCATTTCCCCATGTGTCTGTTAGCTGCTTTGGTGAAGTGTCTGTTCATTTCCTTTGCTCATTTTTTAATTGAATTATTTGTCTTTTTGTTGCAGAGGTGTTGAATTTTCACATAGATTTTAGAGAATAGAACTTTGTTGGATTTTTAATAGCCAAATTTTTTTTTATCTCATTCTGTAGTTTCTCTTTTTACTCTTTTAGTGAAGTCTTTTGGTGAGCAGGAGTGTTTAATTTTTAGAAGATCCCAATTATCTAGCTTATCTTCTGAAGTTTGTGTGCTGTTAGTTATGATTTTTATCCTGTTAATGTTGTCTATTAGGACCTCTAGCATTGATCCTATTTTTTCTTCTATTATCTTTATAGTTTTTGGTTTTATATTTAGGTCTTTGATCCATTTTGAATTAGTTTTTGTGTATGGTGTGAGGTGTGGGTCCTGCTTCATTTTTTTGCATATGGACATCCAGTTTTGCCAGCACCATTTGTAAAAAAAGACGGTCTTTTCCCCATTTGATGGACTTTGGGACCTTGTTGAAGATCAGGTGACCAGAGGTGGATGGATTTACATGTGGGTTCTCAATTCTGTTCCTTTGGTTTATGTATCAGTTGTTGTACCAGTACCAGGTGTTTTGACTACTGTAGTTGTATATAGGTTCTGAGGTCAGGTAATGCAAGTCCTTCTGCTTTCTTCTTCTTCTATAGTGCTTTACTTATCCTCCGCTTCTTCCCTTTCCATATAAAATTAATGATTAATTTTCCCATTTCTTTAAAGAATGTTGTTGGTATTTGGATTGGGATTTCATTGTATTGGTACATTGCTTTGGGTAGAATTGTCATTTTCACAATGTCTAGCCTACCTATCCATGATCTTGGTATGTTTCTCCATTTATGTAGCTCTCCCTTGGTTTCTTGAAGTAGCATTTTGTAATTTTCTTTTTATAGGTCTTCTATTTTTTTTTTTTTTTATACCCTAATTAGGTTTATTCCTAAATATTTTATATTTTTAGAGGCTTTTATACATGGTATTGTTTTCCAGGTTTCCTTTTCATCATTCTCTTTACTGGTGTATAGGAATCCATTGATTTTTGTATGTTTATCTTCTATCTTGCTAATTTGCTGACTCTTTCTATTAGTTCTGGTAGTTTTCTCATGGAGTCTTTTGGGTTTTCAATGTATACTATAATATCATTCACAAATAGGGACAGTTTTACTTCTTCCTTTCCAATCTGGATGCCCTTTATTTCTTTTTCTTTCCTTTTTGTTCTAGGGAGGACTTCCAGCACAATGTTAAACAGGAGAAGGGATAAAGGGCATCCTTCTCTTGTTCTTGTTATCCAGAGGAGTGTTTTCAGCCTCTCTCTATTTAAGATAATGTTCGCTGTTGGTTTTGTATAGATGTCCTTTATTTTGTTGAGGAATTTCCCTTCTATACCTATTACATTGAGTGTTTTTATGAGAAATGGGTGTTGGACTTTGTCAAATGACTTTTCTACACCAGTTGAGATGATCATGTGATTCTTTTATTTATGTGATGGATTACATTGATTGATTTTCTAATGTTAAACCATCCTTGCATACCTGGTGTGAATCTCACTTTTTTGTGGAGTATCATTTTTTTTGATATGATGATGAATTCCATTAGCTAGGATTTTGTTGAGAATTTTTGCATCTATACTTTGAGTGATATTGAACAGTCATTTTCTTTTTTTGTGGTGTCTTTGCTTGGTTTTAGTATCACGGTTATGTTGGCTTCATAGAATGAATTCGGAAGTATGATTTCCTTTTCTATGTTCTGAAATAGTTGAGTACTACTGGTGTAAGCTTGTTTGGTAGAATTCTCCAGTGAAGCCGTCAGGCCCAGGGCTTTTTGTTGTTGTTGAGATTTGTTTTTTGTTTGTTTGTTTGTTTACCTTTTCAATTTCTTCTCTTGTTATGGGTCTATTCAGATTTTCAACATAATTTTGTGTCTCTAGTAGGCAACATATTCATGAATCCTGTTTTTTTTAACCATTCTGTCACTCTCTGTCTCATTATGGATGCATTTAGGCCATTTATATTCAGTGTAATTATTGATATGTGTGAGTTTATTGGCATTTTTTAGTGCTTTTTTTTTGTGGCTCTGATTTTTGTTATTGTTATTCCTCTTACTTTCCTGTGCCGAACTCCTTTTGTTTGTGTTTTTTTTTTTTTTTCATTTCTTTTGTTTTTACGAAGACTTTGTGTTTTTCTTCTTTATTTTGATGAGTAGGTTTGTTAACTTTCTTTGTGGTTATCTTGAAATTTACCCTTATCTTCCTAGGTTTGACCCAGTCTATTATTACTTGGTACCACCTTGCCTTCCTCTCCATTACAAAGTTCTATACCTACACGGTTTATTCCATCTTTTATTGTTCTGATGTTGTTGTCATTTACTGATTAACCTCTTTGGTTCTCTGTTGCAATCCTTTTGGTTTTAGATAATCCTTGAGAGTTCATTTCCTAGGTTGGTATCTGGGTGTGATCTTGCATCCTAGATTCAGGCTGTCATTTGATGTTGTTTGTTCTCAGACTGAAGGACCCCCTTTAATAATTCTTGTAAGTTTGGTTTGGTTTTTACATATTCTTTTAATTTGTTTATCTGGAAATGTCCTAATTTCGCCATCATATTTGAATCAGAGTTTTGATATATTATTCTTGGTTGGCAATTTTTTTTTTTTTCAGAGTTTTATATATGTTATCCCATTGCCTTCTTGCCCACATGGTTTCTGCCAAGTAATCATAGCTTAGTCTTATTGTTTCCCCTCTGTATGTGAATTCTTGTTTTTCTTGAGCTGCTCTCAGAATTCTTTCTTTGTATTTGGTTTTAGTGGGTGTGATTATGATGTGTTTTGGTGATTTTCTTTTGATGTCTATCCTGTATAGGGTTCATTGAGTTTGGATGGTCAGCTTTTCATTTTTCATATTAGGGAATTTTTCTGTCAGCAATTTTTCAATGATCCTCTTTTTGCTTTCTGTGTTCCCCCCTGTTCTTGAACTCTGATCACTGGGAAATTTTTGCTTTTGATTGTATTCCACTTAATTCTCCAGGTTTCTTCATTTTTCTTTGTTCTTTTTCCTGATTTATCCTCAAAGTGGTATCCAAGTATTGGTCTCAATTACGCTGATCCTGTCTTCTACTATTTAAAACTTGCTCCTCATACCTTCTATGACACTATTCATTTTCTGAGACCTTGTTGTTCATCTTTTGGATTTCTATTTTTTTTTTTTTTTATGATTTCTAGTTGTGAATTTATTTTGATATTTTATTCCTGTGTTATTTTCCTGAATTATTCCATTGCTTTTTTCTGTGAATTTGTCTATTTTTTCCTCATTTTTGTCTTCTTTTTGCTTCAATGCTTGGCTAGTTCTGAATATTAGAGATTTGAATTCCCTTTCAGGTAGTTTTAGTGCCTTTCCTTCTACTGGAAAGTCATCTGCTGTTTTATTTTGGACATATACTGGAACAATCCTGTCCTGTTTTTTATGTGTTTTGATATTGCCTGCTGCTTTTGGGACATTCAGCAGTTTTCTTCATTTGTTGATTGTAGAACTGTTTGTTTTGTCCTGCTTTTTTGTTTTATTTGGTTATGTCTGAGCAGGTGGGCTGTGCACTCTTTGTTTTTTGCTCTTCTGTGGGCATAATACTTTCATCTCCTTGTCTAATGTGCAGGGCCAGTTGCTTAGCTATGCTGCAGTAGGACAGGTCTAGCTGAAGGGGAGGGGCTAGGATGGGCTGTTTGTGGCACGTACTGGGGCCAACAGGATGGGCCAGGGGTCAATGGTGGGCAGATTCTGATAGGCTTGTGCTGCTCAAGGGTGTGATATTCAGCACATGGTGCAGATAGGCAGGAGGGAGTGGGGAGGTTGTAATGTGTGGAGCAAAGATGGGTATGAGAAAGTAGAAAGAGAAACAGATTCAAAACAACAAAACCAAATGAAACAAAAAAGAGTGGAGAGATGAGAAACTGAGAAATGAAAAAATACAAAAAGGAAAATAGAAAAAAATAAATAAAAATTAAACAATAAAGGAAAAAGAAATGCCCCTAGGGATCCTACCAATGCAGCTGCACAGACTGGGAAAGTACCTCCCAAGATGCACAGTACAGCCTGGTAAGACATGGCTTCCAAACTGCAAAAAGAAAAAGAAAACAAATGAACAAACAAAACAGAACAAAAAGGCCCTGGGGATCCCACCTGAGTGGTGGTGCAGAAAAGTGGAGCAGTTCCCCAGCCAAGCAGTGCTTCACAGCCTGTCAGGAAGCAAATATGGCACACGGAGTCATGTGTTTGAGAGAAAGGAGGGGGAGGAGTATCAGGCAGGAAAGAAACAAAAAGAAGCCAAAAAAGCAACACCAGCGACAAAGAAATGGCACCAAAGGAGCCGACCAATGTGGCTGGGGTGAATCCAAGTGGCCCAGAGACAGTGCCTACCAAACCTCAGCCATTTGGCCCACTGGGAAGCAGTGGATGTGCCAGATGAAAAGGGGTGGATGTGCCCTCTGGGAAGTGGCAGAGGCCAAGTAGGGGGAAGAAGAGTGGGGGGGTGGCAAAGTATGTATAGCAGGTTACTGGGTGTTCTGTCTCCTGCTGGGAGCTCCACGAATCTGCTTTCCCATATTTCCTGTCTGCTGAACTCTGACAGGGTTCCAGGATGGCAAATCTGTGCTGAGTTAGCTGATAGGGGACTTCCACTAGTATCTCTCCTACTGTCTATTTTCTGTCAATTTCTTACTCTATTCAGTGCTTAGTTGAGTTTTTTAATCCCTTCATTTGATCCTTACTGTTCCAGGATTGAAGTTTCTCTCTGTTTTACTAGTTCTTCAGGTCTTTGCTGTGGAGGGACAACATGGTGCTTCTGTTTACAGTGCCATGTTGACTTTGCTTACTTCTTTATTCTTAACACTTCTGCCTGCTCTTAAATCTTAACATTTACAGTCTATCAGTGGATTGAATCTATTATACTCCAGCAAAACTACTCCATCATTTTTTCTTTAATGTCCATACCAAGAAAAGTCACTCTGGTTAGCCTTGTCAATGAGATTACCCTAACCAAATTAGTACTACATTTCCATATTAACTTCTTTCATGTTCCCTTGACAATATTCGGACCTAAGAAAGTATTACTATCTTCTTTCTCATCTTCTATTGTCAAGGTTCTGTGTACTGCTACAAAATTTCATAATACTACTCTTTGGGTTTGGAACCAATCAAATCTGCACTGCTGCTTGGTATAATAAACCCACTGATGCACTTTTTGCTCTCACCTATTCCTGTATATGCAACTACTTTAACACAAGCTGTAGTTATAGATACTTTACTTGACATGATTGAAAATCTTATCATCAAAATAGGGGAATAAGATCTCAAAAGATGAGAAGCCTCAAAAACAAGTCAGAACTGCTGCTTCTCACATTCTAGCTGGGAATTTCACTAAATGAATTATAGTCCTATTCTGCTCATTTTTACTCCAGTTTTAGATAATACATCGTGTTCACTTATGTTTTAGTGTCCTGTTGGGAATACTCACGTTCTGTATGATCAATATCCTATCTCCTTCCACTTTTTCATTGACTAGATAATGCCATGAGCTTTATTTCCTGCTACCTCTTGCCAAACCTACTCAGTGCCAAATTATGCTCACATTGTCCTATGACTATTGCTTGATTCAATACCTTCCTGACTTTTGATTATCTCCTTGACTCCTTGGGCATTGTCTTCACTGTTCTTTCATTCCCAAATAGACCATTCTATAGCCAATCCTGTCTCAGGTTATAAGACTAGACAGTTAATTTTTTATATTCTCTTGACTTCTTACCGTAACACTTTATGTTCATATCTAAACTTCTGTCTTAGTTACCTAGTGCTGCTGTAACAGAAATACCACAAGTGGATGACTTTTTCATAGCTCAGGAGGCTAAAAGTTGGAATTCATGGTGTGATTCTAGAGGGAGGCCTTCCCATGTATATTTCAGTTTCTAAAACTGCCAGTAATTATTGGCATTCCTGGGATTACAGATGTATTTGTCTCTTTCATCTATCTTCTTCTATCCCCTGTGTATGTTTCTGTGTCTATTCTGCTTTTTTTATAATTAAGAAGTGATTAGGTTTAGGAACCAATGTACTATGGTATGACATCATTAATATAAAAGGAAAACCCTTATTTCCAAATAGAGTCATATTTACAGGTACAGGAGTTAGAATTTCAACATATATTTTTGGAGGGGGACACAATTCAATCCTTAAAAATGTTTTTTTCATTTTTCCCTTTACTCCATTTCTCTTCAAATATGACTTCCCACCTTTTAAAGGTTAACCATTTCACTTATAATCAGGTTTCCATCATTTCCTGTCTTCTCTAGAAAATTAATTTTTCCTCTTCTCTCTCTTCGTGCTTCATTTTCTTTATACATAAAACCATACCCAGTTTTTTTCATAAACTAAATTGAAAATAATTTTCTCTGCATTCAATTACCTATATGAACTACTTATCTCTTGTGGTTATAAAATTGACAAGCGTCTTCAAAGAACAGGTTGTGGTCCTTATTTCTACTTTCTTTTCAAATATTTATTTAAAAAAATTTTTTTTTATCTTTAATATATAACAAATGGCTTTTCTCACCACTGCATTCCATATTTCAATGAGGATTTTTCTTTTTAAATAATCAATATTCTCATAATGCCCAGCTTTTTCATGAACAATTGTTAGTTTTTTTTCCTATATTATTTAAAGTGTATCTTACTTTTAATATTATTTTATTTTTTGGTTTTAATGATCTACATGCTTCTAGTCTCTTATTTCTTGTCGTATTATGCTTTGCCTTATTATTTTTTAGACAGCTATTCTTCATTGCTGTAGCCTTCTTTCCCTTACTCAATATGTGTTATTTTAATTTTTATTCTCTTTACATTTTCTTTCTGAGATATTTCTTCACTCACTCTCTGAAACACTTAAAGTTAATAGTTGAAGGTAATGTACAAATCTATAGATCTCAATCCTTTTATCAGGTTATAGTAGCGGATTCCGTAGATTGCTGAAGATATTGACCCATGTGTACAGTAACACTTCACATTTATTAAAACCACATCAAAGTCATCATTTTCCTCCAAATGAGTACTTTCTTCTGACTCCTGTTTTTAAAGTTACTGTCATCTTTCTTATCACAACAACCCAACATTAATATTTAGATGTGACATTTTACTTTTTTGTCACCTCACATAACCCAACAGATGTGAAAAATTGTTAACTTTTGTTTTCTGTAAAATTGCCATTACAAATATTTGCTGAATGAATGAGTACCGACTCTATTCCAGGTACAATAATGGGGCAGTAAGTACCGCAGTAAACAAAACAGGTAAAACTCATGGGCTTTACTATTTAAGATGAGGGAAATAGATATTAGGCACAAAATTGAGCAAGATTATAAATGTTATAAGGAGTCCCTGGGTTGTGCAAACAGTCAACATGCTCTGCTGCTAACCAAAAAATTGATGGTTAAGTCCACCGAGAGGCACCTCAGAAGAAGGGTCTGGAGATCTACTTCCAAAAAAATCAGCCATTAAAAACCCTATGAAGCAAAGTTCTACCCTAACACACATGGGCGACTTGGTTTGAAAAAAACTGGTTATAAAGGAAAAAGAATAACTTAGTCTGCACAAATGACATTTAAGCTGAAGCCTGGAAAATACAAAGATGGTATTCTGTAATGAAATTTCCAGATGAAAACATAGCAAGTGTAAAAGCTCCAAGCTCAGAAAGAGTCCTTTGTAGCTAAAGCAGTATCAGCAAGTTTTATACATGAGGTTGGAAAGGGAAGCCTGAGTAATATCATGGAGGACTTTATTCTAAAAGCATTGAGAAGCCATTATAGAATTTTCAAACAAGGAATTTCACTGATCAGATTTCTATTTTTTAAAATATCAATCTGGCTGTTCTATACAGAAAGGGTTGGAGGGGAATGGAATTGAAAACTGCTTAATCTCATTTTATAGCTGTCCGTGTGTTAGGGATGGTGGGTGTGTAAGAACGGTAGCAGTATAACACGGAGAAAAATTAAAAAATAGTCACTTTTGTACATATGATTTTCACAAAGGGCAATGCAAGTGGCCTGAAGGCCAGAACAATGATTCGTACACATTCTGTCATTCTCAACATTTTCACTGTTGTCTGGGCCGGTACCTTCTTATACAGAAAATGTTAGCTTTGGACTCAGGCACCAGAATTTGTAGCTCACTCCCACACTTCATAAACTATGTAATTTTGTTAAGTTACTATCTCGTGGAGTCACATTTTCATGCTGATAATTTGTGAATAATAATATACCACTAAGGAGTGATGGAAATGGTGTTGTCCATGTAAATCACCTCACAGAGATCCTGACCTATGTTGGCCCTCACTAAATATGCTCCCTTTATATATTATATAGTGCCTAGGAATGCTCTTTTTATACCCCTATGGACTCAAACCATTTTAAATATTGCAATCAAATAAGTTTTGGGGGTAATCCGTATTTGTTTTTGAAAAATGAAAGTAAATAAGCCTTTAAATTATATTACAAATAACCTTAGATTTTCTGAAATGATTATAGACATTTGAAAACTTATTTAAATAACTGGACACCTAAAATAAATGAGTTATACTCTAGTACTTAATTTCTTTATGCTTTAAATATGACACATTTTAGCTCTGTTTTCACCATTCTTTCCACAGTTTATTGAGTTTTAACTTCTCCCAATTTTCATTTCAATACATCTTTTGGGCCAAAAACAGAACTCATAATCACTTAAAGGCATATATAAGAAACATATTAATTAAGGTTTGTAGCATTTCTTTACTAGCTGTTTACTAGCAATTTTAAAATAAATATTAACTTTTGCTGTCTTTTGGCTAATAATTTATTAATAGTTTTCTTTCTTATAAAATGAGAATACTTAGTCCCAGTTTTATTAATTGGTATGTCCAATATTATATATTACTTGATGTCAAAATTCATTTAGTCTTTGATTTCCAGCTTAGCACATCTTTTAGATAAACCAAGTGTTTTTTATAAACTGTTCCCTTTCTCACATGTATTCTCTTCTACTTACATTATACTCCTGACAACCTAAGAAGATTCAGTGGAAACAAAAAAAGAAAGTGAGCAACGTGGTAGGAGGATGGAAAGGGGAAGAGACAAGGTGAGGGAGGAAGAGAGGGATAACAGAAGAGATAGAGAAAGAGACTAAGAAAAGAGGAGGAGGAGATGTAGAAGTGGTACTGGTTGGGGTGATGGGGAACTCCAATATAATTGCACAAAAGCACCATATATTTACCAAGAATATATTACTGTAATCCAATTAAATTGTATTTCTCATGCTTAGCGCAAAGTTTAGGAATAAAATTATTAGTGGAAAAAAGGAATGAATTAATTTAATAATGAAATAAGAAAAGTAAAAGGAAGTCATGGTAGCAATAATAAAAGCAGCTTATAATAATGTAGCACTTGGAATCTTTTGCAATATTTTCATTTACACTAATTATCTACTTTTATTTTTCAGCCTATGATGTATGGTATTATGCATTGTTTCTCAGGAGAAAACACACTTCTATGTAAGTTAAATGACATGTTAATATAATCTTGTAGTGGCCAAACTGAAAATAAATGTCCAATCTCCTAACAGTCCTATGTTCTTTCCAAAATATGACACTAGAATCATTGGTCAAAGGTAGTGAAATTTACTGGAAAGTTACCAGGCTTTCTGCATTTATTATTCAATTAAAAATAGTTCTGTTGTTGAAATTATCATTTGCTGTTGTTAGGTGCCATCGAGTCAGTTCAGGCTCATAGCGACCCTATGTGCAACAGAACAAAGCATTGCCCAGTCCTGCATGGTCCTCACAATTGTTGCTATTTATATTTAAGCCCATTGTTGCAGCCACTGTGTCAATCCATCTCATTGAGGGTCTTCCTCTTTTTTGCTGACGTTACTTTACCAAGCATGATGTCCTTCTCCAGGGACTGGTCTTTCCCGATAACATGTCCAAAGTACATGACATGAAGTCTCACCATCCTTACTTCTAAGGAGCATTCTGGCTGTACTTCTTCCAAGACAGATTTGTTTGGTCTTCTGGAAATCCATGATATATTCAATATTCTTTGCCACAACATAATTCAAGGGCATCAGTTCTTCTTCAGTCTTCCCTATTCATTGTCTAGCTTTCACAGGCATATGAGATGATTGAAAATACCATGGCTTGGGTCAGGTGCACCTTAGTCCTCAAAGTGACATGTTTGGTTTTTATCACTTTAAAAAGGTCTTTTGCAGCAGATTGCCCAATGCAATATCTTGTTTGATTTCTTGATTGCAACTTCCGTGGGCATTTTTTGTGAATCCAAGTAGAATGAAATCCTTGACAACTTCAAACTGTTCTTTGTTTATCATGATGTTGCTTATTGGCCCAGTTACGAGGATTTTTGTTTTCTTTATGTTGAGATGTAATCCATACTGAAGGCTTCAGTCTTTGATCTTCATCAATAACTGCTTCAAATTTTCTTTGCTTTCAGGAAACAAGAATGTGTCATCTGCATATGAAAGATTGTTAACGAGTCTTCCACCAATTATGATGCCCCATTCTTCTTTATATAGTCCAGCTTCTTAAATTATTTGCTCAGCACACAGATTAAATAACTATGGTGAAATGATACAATCCTGACATACACCTTTCTTGACTTTAAATCACATAGTATCCCCTTGTTCTTTTCAAATGACTGCTTCTTGGTCTATGTACAGGTTTTGCATGAGCACAATTAAGTGTTCTGGAATTCCCATTCTTCACAATGTTATCCATAATTTGTTATGGTCCACACAGTTGATTGCCTTTGCATAGTCAATAAAACACACGTAAACATCTTTCTGGTATTCTTTGCTTTCAACAATGATATCCCTTGTTTCACGTTCTTTTCTGAATCCAGCTTGAATTTCTGACAATGTGGAAATTGTCAAATAATATCACACGCAAGTAAAATTTTGCTAAAGATCATTCAAAAACAATTGAAGCAGTACATCAAGGGAGAACTGCCAGAAATTCAAGCCACATTCAAAAGAGGATATGGAAATTATCATACCATTAACTATTTTTGAATACTGTGGTAGGTCATGTAAAAAATTGTTCCAAAAGTAATAAAATCCTGTAATTCTTCATTCTTGTTAGTGTTTATAGTCCATAGCTATTTTGAGTAAATATATGATTAAAAAAAAAAAGAACCCTTGCTGTCAAGTCGATTCTGACTCATAATGTTTCTAAGACCTTGTTTTCTTGGGTGTTTGTTTCCTATGTTTATGCACATAAAGAAATATATGAGGGATATTTGTTTTAAATTTTGCTGTTGTCTTGATTTAGACATATCTTGAGGGAAGGAAGACTCCTTTTTTGTTTTATTTTGTTTGAGACCTTATTTTAAGCCAAAAAAAAAAAAAAAATGTGACAGGACCTAAGGTTTTCCTCAAATCACACCACAGATGTAGCAAAACAGGTAACTACGAGTATAGCATATTTTCCTTTGTTGTTGTTGCCCTAGTTTCCTTCAACAAAACAATCCCAAATGCTGAAACATATATGCTTTTATTTTCTCACAGTAAAGAAGTTTAAAATATTAATAGTTAAAATTTCTCAGAACATACTAGGCATATGTGGCACTCAGTGCATTATCTGTAGTTATTTCATCCTTGTAAATCTACAAGGTAACCACTATTACTCTGTCTCAAGTTCACACATCTATTAAGATAAAGATTCAGAATTACAATCCCAAGTCATTGTTCCCCAATACCCACACACTTAACTAGCATATTTTCATGGATTGAATTTTGCCTGCCAAAATATGTGTCAACTTGGTTAGGCCATGATTCCCAGTATTGTGTGATTGTCCTCCATTTTGTGATTGTAATTTTATGTTAAAGAGGATTAGGGTGGGGTTGTAACATCCTTACCCAGGTCACATCCCTAATCCAATGTAAAGGGTGTTTTCCTGGGGTGTGGCCTCCACCACTTTTTATCTCGCAAGAGATAAAAAGAAAAGGGAAGCAAATAGAGAGGGGGGACATCATACCACCAAGAAAGTAGTGCAGGGAGCACAGTGTGTCCTTTGGACCTGGGGTTCCCTGGCAGAGAAGCTCCTAGTCTGGAGGAAGATTGATGAGAAAATCGACAGAGAGATAGCCTTCCCTTGGAGCTGATGCCCTGAATTTGGACTTTTAGTCTACTTTACTGTGAGGAAATAAACTTCTCTTTTCTTTTTTTTTGTTAAAGGCATCCACTTGTGGTATTTCTGTTATAGCAGCACTAGATGACTAAGACACATATTATCTGGTTTCTGTTTATTTCAAGCTTTATATTTTCAGTGCTTAACACCAAAAAACAAAAAACCAAACCAATTGTTGTCCAATCAATTCTGACTCATAATGACCCTATAGAATAGGAAAAATAGTGATTGCAATACATATTTTGTAAGACGCTGATAAAGATTACAAAATTATTATAGGCATTCACAAATGTATGGGTATATGTATTTATTATTATTACGGTCATGGTCATTATCATCATCATCTCCTGAGCATTTTTTTCTGGTGAGGACAATTACTAAGGGTCCCTGTTAAAAACTGATGTTACCTGGGGAGGCAGTCAAGATGGCAGTATAGACAAAAACCTAAAAACATTCATCTTATAACAAAAACCCAAGAAAACAAGAGAATCTGATGTAGATGACAACCTTGGAACCCTGAGCAGCATCAAAGGCAAGGCTGAAGAATTGAACTGAATGCCAGGTGGAAGTAGAGACTATTCAAAAACAGCAGACATGAAGAATTATTATTGCCAGTGCTCTGTCAGCAGAACCTGCACAGCCTGGCCATTTTGAAACAAAGCAAGCAGCGTTTCCAGCTGAAGCTCCCATCACTTGGTGCAACCAAGCAGGAGCAACTCTGCACCACATCTGGAGCCAGGCAGGATTGCTCCCTGCCCTGTGAAAGTTACATACACTCACTGCACTCACCGTGCCCCCCAACCCTCTGTGCCAAAGGCCTGCATATCTGCCGTGCCCCCTACAAACCCTAATCCATCCCACCCCTACACAGTAACATGGTCACGTGGCACCCACCACTGCCCTGCCTTTTGTGCTGGGGGCCCATTGACTGGCGTCACCCGCTGCCTCACTCATTTTCCTCATTTTCCGGGCACGAGCCAGGGACACGTGCACTGGCGGGCCCGCCTTTTTGCCTGACCACAAGCTCCAGGGGCCTTGGGAATGGTGCCACCCACCTCTCTGCCTCGCCTCCCACACTGGGGATCTGTGGACCAGCGCCACTTGCTGCTAGGCCCAGCCACCCACATTGGGGCCTGGCTAACAAGCAGCACCTTCTACTTCTATATCAAAGGCAAGGCTGAAGAATTAAACCTGCATGGGGAGTCCAAAGACCCCCATCATTCATTCCCCACATCATGCTCCAGCGAACAGGGACATAGCCTCCTAACAGGCCTTTGTGGACTGGTAGCATCTCCCCTGCCTTGCTCCTGGAACTGCCCCCTGCAGCTGGAGGGTTGTGCCCACTCAGACTGCTCTTGTGCAGCACTACACGCCTAGGACCATCTGTGACAGTTTCTGTACCACCCACCTGGTGACAGACTACCCAGACACCTTCATTCCAACCACCTGGCAATCAGCAGTGCACACACAGAACGCCGAACCCAGCGACCAGTGAGAACACTCCCTGCACCCTGCACCCACGCACACCCAACACCCAAGTGACCGGCGGCACAGACACATCACCTCACCAGCAATGCCAGCTACATCCTTAGTCACTCCTGCAAGACCACCGAACAGAGACCCGCACTGACACACCCAGTCGCTGCCCCACCCACCCAGAGACGGGTGGAGAAAGCTCCAGGGCAGCCAGACTAGTGACCAGAGTAATATGCAAGTCCCACCTACTCGGATATATCAAAACGAAACAAAACAAAAGCCAGGACGCAGAAAACTGATGCTATTTGGACTCTTCCAAAACCTCACATAGGGGGAAACTCCTAACACATCAGTTTAAGGAATCCCAATTGCTTAAAGTGGTCCTGGTGCTGTAACGGTTAAGAGATCAGCTGCTAACCACAAAGTCAGCAACTCGAATCCACCAACTGCTCTTTGGAAATTCTATGGGGCAGTTCTATTCTGTCCTATAGGGTCTCTATGAGACGGAATTGACTTGAGGGCAATGGGCTAATAGCACGATCTTTTTTTTTTTTTTTTACCAGATAATAAGGAGAAAAGAATTTGTTCAGGGACATGTAGATTTGGACATGAGCTAGAGAGTTTTGCCACGTTGGCCAGTTTTAAATGAAGGTATTTGGCTTTGGAAAAAAATGATATAAATGCCTTAACTAATAATCAGGATCAAGAAATACTATTTCAGTTATGAAACAGGTCCTATTAAGGTTGAAAAAAAAATCTAGCAAAAATGTTAAATTCTTAAGTCATTGACTATGTTGCTTTTTATTATGAGTATAATCATTAATCATTTTTTATCCTTATGTTTAAATAAGATTTAGATGCAAATATATTGAGCAATCACAGAGCTTTCAAGTGTTCAAAAATATCTTCTTTGGCCTTCCACATGGAAACACTGAAGTCTTGAATTACCTCATTTGATTGTAGTTTGGCCGGTAAAAATATGGGGCAAGCTTTTAAATGGCACCTATTTAAAATGACATCAATGAAACACGGCAAAAGGAATCTCAGGGGAAGACAAGTTAATAAGACTATAAATTTCTCAATATAAATTTAAATGAAATGTCTATGAGATCGTCAAAGATTACTGGTTAGCCCCTGGCTATCAGGAAAATGGCAGAAGGGTCCCATGATAACAAGAGCTTCAGAGAAAGCAAGGTTTTCTATAAAAGGAGGCTGTTATGTTGGGAAATAAATCTCAGCTGGAAAACCTAAAAGGGTCAAATTTAATGGGTTTTTGATAACCCTTATGTATATATGTGGTAATACCTAGCATTGAAGAACATTCTCTTTGTGTAATGGGCTTTGATATATTTACAACTGCTACTTAGTTTGTGAGTTACAACTGGTATATTTTCCTAACCACCCCAGAACTGACATGCTCTGTATCAAATCAAAAAATGTTTCATTTTGTATAAAAAGAAAATGCTTTCATCAAAAATTGTTTCTTTCTGTGTGAAATACTTGCAACACACAATTTTGACATACATTTGGGGAAACAATTCCTTTTTTTATTATCACAAAAAGTCACTTCAGGCAGTGCTGAGGTTCTGATTAATGTTTGCCTAGTTTACACTGAAGGTACTCATGTTTCACTGTGCTCTCAAGATAGGCATTAATCGCTTTCAACACGTCATGTTAAGTCATTTCTTCTCCCAGGGTGGAATCACTTACCAAAAAAAAAAAAAAAAAGGCTTCAGACATGAGGCGAAAAATATAGTAAGAAAAAAGATACTAGTAAAAGTTGAAAAAAAAGCATCCTCATTACCCAATTTCTATTATCTAATTTATTTAAAGTGTTGCTGAATTATGAGACTGTGCTAAGTCAACAGAAAAAATTTTTTTTTTCTATCTTTTGTTCCCAGATGTTGCTAATAGTGGTAAAAAAAAAAAATGTATAAAAATTAATATAACTTTTCTAGATTTGTAGAAAAGTAAGATTTAGTGTTACATTTGTTATCAATTATAATTTGTAGGGAGGATTTTATGAGTCTTAGGTCTCCATTTGTTTGATCTAAATCAGTTCTTTGATGATGTACGTAATTTTCAGACATGTTTCCTTTGTATGTCCCAGAATCAGTGGTTGGACTTTCTTCTTAGTCCCATGTCAAAATAACTAAAAAATTTTTAATAAAAAATGTATAATTAATAATCACCAAGATTGAGAGATTTTTTTTTTGTTTTGTTTTAATATCTCAGGCTTTAAAATAACTAACATCATTCTAATTCTCAGAATGATTCTGAAGCTCATGACAAATATTGTCTCCATTTTGCATATTTTTACAAATTAAGAAATCCAGTAACTTTCTAAAAACACTAGGTAATAAGTGGAAGGGCCAGAATTTAAATGCAGTTACATCTGATTACCCTTGCTACACACTTGACCACTACTCCGTGATATACAGTAACTAACAGCATCTTGAGTTTTTACAGAACTTTTGGCATAGAAGGAAGAGAGGACTATAGTTATGAACCTTAAAATTCTATTAAAAAAAATTAAATGATTAAAGGTGTTAAGATGACACTCAAGAAAGTATTTTATATGCATGGTAGTTCAGACATTAGGACCATAAACTGTGTAAGAAAAAAAAAATCCTAATCAAAAAGAAAGAACATTTTCATATGAAGGCTGATTTCAACTAGATTTCTTATAACTATGCCCCTTGGTTAAATCTACACTTACGAGTTTCATCTCTTAAATCTCCTACAATAAAATGGAGTAAAGATTTCTTGTTATTCCCAAATAAATAAATTAAGTTGAACATAGAATATAGTAGGAAGAACTTGTTGATAACTTCTATCATTGATCTTTATTGTTCTTATAACCCAATACTGGAAAAGTTGTTTTTCTTAAGTAGTAGAGCATTACATATTTTGGTCCAACCCAGGCTTATACTAAAGAGAATTTTAATCTCAAAATATTTTAAAAGATGATAGATAGAGATAGGGTCAAATGCTTAGAATTTTCTGAAACAGTAATCAAACTACTGTGACAATACAATCACTGCTTTATAACTCACTCTGATCTTTCCATACATTAAGTAACATTTTTTTCAATTTTTTTTTTCCCAATTGACATTGAGGTTGACTAGCCATGAAAGAAAGGTTTAATTCACAGTGATCATGTTGCAATAATGAGATTAGTATGTTCAAATATGTATGTAATAATATAATATATAATATATTGTGCATATGATATATTTATAAATATGTAAAGAAGATGTTAGGTACTCAGCATTGGCATAACAAACAATGGAGTGGGGGTGAAGAAGAAATGGTCCTCCCCTCATTCAGGCAATAAGAGGATGCATTGTCTGTAGAGAGTTTAAAAAACAATGATAACAGTACATAGAGGTTGCTCTGTTTTTCATTAATATCAGGCTCTGGCAGTTCTGAGCCCTGGTGGTATAATGGTTAAAAGCTCAGCTGCTAATCAAAAGGTCAGCAGTTCAAATCAACAGTTGCTCCATGGAAACCCCATGGGGCAGTTCTACTCCATCCTATAGGGTCGCTATGAGTAGCAACCGACTCGGTGGCACCTATCAACAACAACTGGCAATTCTAGGTAATGTCAATGATAGGTATTTTTTAATTTACCACTTTTGTTTTTCCTTGATATACCACTGATGCTCTGTTATAAAGATTTATGAATAACAGTTAGTAAGAGTTAATAGTAGCTTACTTAGCACAATTGTCTTATTAAGAAGAGATTGCCATCAATAATATATTGTTTATTTCATGTCTGTTCATTTATGTATTTTCAAGAATTGTTAACTGTAAGTGTGTTAAATGCAGGCCATAGGAATTCAGAGATGACCGCTATGTTATTATGATGATTTTTGGTATGGAGTTTAGAAGCTGGAATGAGTGCAAGAAAACATTAAATAAACAAGAGAAAAAAGTTGTATACATTCCAAATCTTAAACTTTGGCGTGTTCATGTCATAAAATCTCATTAAAGGGTATACTAAGACATACGCACTTCTCTACAGGTATTTCAAATTTCAATAAAAAGTTTATACAGAGTTAAAAAGTGCAATTGAATTTCTACAGATACAGTATTTTAATTTCATTAATTGTAACATTTTATATTTTTAAAGTGTCCATTATACTTTTTAACTTTGAAAGTTAGTATTCTTGGTCCATAAGAATTCCTAGGATACATGTTATAATAGAAAATATAAACAACTGCAATTAAATGAGTTACTTTTGGTAAATCATTTCAAAAGCAAAATAAGAAAAAACCTTCAAATTATCATGAAAAAGAAAAATCATGTTTAAAACCATATTTAAAGTGAAATATGGATTTTTTTTTTATATATTTGGTATAACCTGGCTTGAAGCCTTAAAAGTAATGATGCCCAGTTTTTCCTCGGTGGTATTCATAAAGCTATAGGGTCGCTATGAGTCGGAATTGACTTGACGGCACTGGGTTTGGTTTTGGTTTTTGGTTATTCATAAAGCATCCCTCGCAAGAATACTGTAATTCATGTAACTGCTGTAAATCTCTATTTGAAAACTGGAAAGAAACTTTTGATTTTCAATGTATCACCGCAGACCTCAACATTCATGCTGATCAAAGCTTGATGACAATTTTTTTAAAGTGTTAAGTAATTTATTTTATTCTGATATATGTACTGATTACTTTATTCTCCTCTTTTGGATATTAGAAGAAATTAATTAAATTCCAGAAAATTGTTGTTGTTAGGTCTATCGAGTTGATTTTGACTCATTGAAAAACAATGTCCTTCCTTCGTTCCTTCTTTTCAATTCCTTTACAAGTAAGCCTCAAACCCAAAACCGTATGTACTAAATACACTGCATGTGATTGGTACTTTGTTTAATATTCTTAGTTTAGTCATTTCTCCCTCTTTTTTACTGACAGGTATGGCCTTAATTTAAACGTGAAACTCAAAAGCAGAAATATAGAGAGGTTTAAAAAATGATAGAAAGTTAATTTTGGGCATAGATTTAGCTTTTCTGTTCTTTTCTAGTTTAAATTTCTCATATAAAGAACGAAGGCTAGCAGATGCTTAAAGTTTCACTATATACAACTATTATATTTATAATAATTGTCTGTTATGGCTTAATACTGCTTCCTGGTTTCTACAAAATTCTGCCAAATTCAGTACCTTTTTTCTTCATTTTACATTGGTTTAGAATAGGCACTGTGTCTCTTGGTAATTAAATTAAATGACTATTTTCTAAAGTACCTCAATGTACCTTCCTGTACAGTATGTCATCAAAAGGATATTTCTTATGTGTCTACATGTATACCAGGCTGGAATATGTTGTCTATTGAGCATTGTATAATATTCCAGGTCCTAGTTTTTTGAAAAGCAGCCCTGGTGATGCAACAGTTAAGTGCTCGGTTGCTAACCGAAAGATTTGTCGGTTCCAACTCATCCAGCAGCTCCATGGGAGAAAGACCTGGAGATCTGTTCCTGTAAAAATTACAGCTTAGAAAACCCTATGAGACATTTCTACTCTGTCCTACAGGGTTGCTGTGAGTCAGAATCAACTCCGTGGCAATGGATTAGGTGTGGCCGAAGGAGCCCTAGGGTGCAATGTTTAAGCACTTATCTACTAACTGAGAGGTCAGCAGTTCGAACTCACCGGCCGCTCCCCAGGAAAAAGATGTGACGGTCTGCTTCGGTAAGGATTATGACCTTGGGAACCATATGGGACAGTTCTGCTCTGTCCTATAAGGTCACTATGAGTTGGAATTGACTAGATGGCAATAGGGTTAGGTGTAAATGCAGCCCATGGATTTGCCTTTCTAACAAGCTCCGAGGTGCTGCTACTCCTGCCCCGTCTGAAGAAAAGCAGCATCAGAACCCCTGGCAGATTACAGAATGCAGAAGCTCAGCACCACCCCAGACCTACTGAATCCAAATCTGCATTTTAACAAGATTCTCAAGTGATTTGTCTGTGCTTTATACTGTCAGAAGTATTACCCTCAAGCATCCCAGACCCGGTGCTGTCGAGTCTTGCCCCATAGAGTTTCCAAGGAGCGCCTGGTGGATTCGAGCTGCTGACCCTCTGGTTAGCAGCCATAGCACTTAACCACTACGCCACCAAGGTTTCCCTCTCAAGCATAAGAACATGGAAATTTTCATGAAGGAAATAAATATGTAATATAACAAAATAATCTATGGAAACTACCATACTCTTATATACTCTCAGATTTTGTATATATTAACATGACACACAGGAAAACACATTTTGGAATAGCTTACCTTATAACATTGTGTTTATATACATACTATAGAAATTATTTAAAGCACCAAGGGCAAATTAAATTATTATTTTATATCTGGACAGTATTTGCTTATATGAACTACTGATTATATTTTACTTATATGCTATTTTTTCGTTTCTAATTTGAAATATTACATTCTAATTTTAAACATTATTCAGAATCAACATTAAGTAAGTACACAGGAAAAAATAATAATAATTGTATCTTAGAGAAATAAGGACCCCTGGTGGTCCTATAAGGGCTCAGATTCTGCTACAAAATAGGCCTTGTGTTTACTAAATCTGTCAGGAAGAGCCAAGATAACCTCTCACTCTGTCATTCAATGTAAAACATGTCATCTTCTGTTCCTTTCCTTTCCCATGATTCTCACTCCTCTAATGGGGTCATTTCTAACTTGACAATTCAGGTGCCTCATCTCAGATGAGCATATTTTCTAATGTGTCACTGAAGTGGTAATTTATCTCTTCTTGTCCTTATCACTGAATATGAAAGATTTAATAATTGACATTTTACATAGTCTGTATTAAATCATTTTGTCAGCAGTCTTTCATTTATTGGCATCCACACAATCATGGTTCTTGCTCTTCATGGTTTGAAAAGAAACATTTCATCCTGAGAAACATCGCCGTCTTCAACAGTGGAAGTAGCAACTAGCCATCATGTTTGTTCTCTTGTGAATTTCAAATGATTTGAGATAGGGGCAATAGTTGCACACTTTTAGAGTCTGCATTTCTAGAAACAGGAATCAATATGGGAAAGAGCACTACTGTGATTAGACTGAAAAACACTTTATTTAGAGTGAGAAGATTCTCTGTAGTTCTAATTTATCTTGGACAAGGCTTTATCTCTATACCTTATTTACAAAATGAACAAATTGGACAAGATGATCATTAACTTCTATTCTAGCTTTAATATTACATAATTCCATGTGAATGTTTTTATTAAGTCTTGGAGAATTAAAAAAAAAGTGTGAAACCTGTTTTTTATATTACATATAACACCACCCTCCCCCCTCAAAAAAAGAAAACCATTGCCATCGAGTTGATTCCTACTTATAGCAATCCTATAGGACAGAGTAGAACTGGTCCGTAGGGTTTCCAAGGACCAGCTGGTGGAATCAAACTGTTGACATCTTGGTTAGCAGCGGAACTCTTAACCACTGCAACACCAGAGCTCCAGATTACATACAGGCATATTAAACTAAACCCGCATATTGACCAACTCTTACATTATTTAGCTTTAAGGAATGAGTCCAACGGTGGGATTTAAAGCACCATGTGTCCTGGGTTATGGGAATAAGAAATCTCTCTATGTTGTTGTTGTTTGTTAGGTGCCATTGAGTGTATTCCAACTTATGATGACCCCAGAGTAGTCAAGCACATGTATATATATACATATATTTATATACATGTATACACACATGTATATACATATATATATATACACACACACTTGACTACTATATTTCTATATATACAGAGAGAGAGAGGCAGACAGATTTTAAGGAATTGGTTGACATCACTGTGGGGACTGGGGAGTCCAAAATCCGTATGGCAAGCAGCAGGCTGAAAACTGGCTGGGTTTCTATGTCACAGTCTTGAAGCAGATTTGTTTCTTCCCAGGAAATATCATTTTTTGCTTTTAAGTCATCATCTTATTGGATGAGACCCATGTAAATTATCAAGGGTAATCTCCTTTACTTAGAGTCAATTGATTATAAATGTTAACTGTAGCTACAAAATACCTTCACAGGAAACCAAGATGAATGTTTGACAAATTATCTGAGCACCATAGCTAGTCAAGTTGACACATAAAATTAACCACCAGAAATATTTATAACGCAAATATTGTTGTTGAATATGAATGGAATTTTAGGAAGAAAGGAGGGGAATTTTCACTAGTCAAGAGCTGTATGACCTTCCCACCTCACTCAGTCTACTGTACACTCCAAAATTACAGGCTTTCATTTTCTATGATTACAACTCGAAAGTCTGGTTGAGAATTATCTTTGATGCTTTGAGAGGAGAAGGCTTGTATTATCCATAAAAGGTCAGCAGAAAGGGGTCAGTATTTACTAGGAAAATTCTAAAGATATATCACTTTGCTGAGATTATAGTTATTGGTTTACCCCAAACCAAAACCAAATTGGTCACTGTCAAGTCTATTCCAACTCATAACAACCCTATAGGACAGAGTGGAATGGCCCCATAGGGTTTCCAAGGATCATCTGGTAGATTCTAACTGTGGACTTTTTGGTTAGCAGCCGTAGCTCTCTGTAGTTCTTACCCACTGAGAATTTCTTCTCATTATGTGGACCAGTCTTTTCATCAGAGTCATCCATGAGAAATAGTTGCCATGTGAGATCAATAAGCAAGATCAAAGTATGTGATAATACCATTGGTCAACATAAAGCATATGAGATCCCCAAGAAAAGAGAAGAGGCTGTTCTGAGGTGCCCAATCAGGTGGCTCATTGTAGGTACTCAATTCTTATTTTATGTGTAGAAATCTTTTCAGTAAGTATTCTTTCACATGTGCCCCCATGCTAGATGCCAGTATTCAAGCCACTATGCTTAAAAACCCCCAAGTGTCTGTCAGTTTGTCATACTGTGGGGGCTTGAGTGTTGCTGTGATGCTGGAAGCTATGCCACTGGTATTCAGATACCAAAAGTGTCACGCATGGAGGACAGGTTTCAGCTGAGCTTCCAGGCTAAAATAGGCTAGGAAGAAGGACCCAGCAGTCTACTTCTGAAAAGCATTAGCCAGTGAAAACCTTATGAATAGCAGCAGAACATTGTTACACTGCTGGAACATGAGCCCCCTAGGTTGGAAGGCACTCAAAAGATGACTGGTGGAGAGCTCCCTCCTCAAAGTAGAGTTGAACTTAATGACATGGATGGAGTAAGCTTTTGGGACCTTCATTTGCTGATGTGGCAAGACTCAAAATGAGAAGAACATAAACGGTGACTATACACATGGACCTCACCAGATGGAACACACAGAGATCAAATTGACTACATCTGTGGAAAGAGACGATGGAAAAACTCAATATCATCAGTCAGAACAAGGCCAGGGGCTGACTGTGGAACAGACCAGCAACTACTCATATGCAATTTCAAGCTGAAACTGAAGAAAATCAGAGCAAGTCCATGAGAGCCAAAATATGACCTTGAGTATATCCCACCTGAATTTAGAGACTTTCTGAAGAATAGATTTGACACATTGAACACTAGTGACTGCAGACCAGATGAGTTGTGGAATGACATCAAGGACATCATACATGAAGAAAGCAAGAGGTCACTGAAAAGACTGGAAAGAAAGAAAAGACCAAGATGGATGTCAGAGGAGACACTGAAACTTGCTCTCAAACGTCAAGCAGCTAAAGCAAAAGGGAGAATTGATGAAGTAAAAGAGCTGAACAGAATATTTCAAAGGAAGGCTCGAGAAGACAAAATAAAGTATTATAATGATGTGCAGAGCTGAAGATGGAAAACAAAAAGGGGAGGACAAGCTTTGCATTTCTCAAGCTGAAAGAACCGAAGAAAAAATTCAAGACTCGAGTTGCAATAGTGAAATATTCTATGGGAAAAATATTAAATGATGCAGGAAGTATCAAAAGAAGTTGGAAGAAATACACAGAGTCATTATATCAAAAAGAATTAGTCGATGTTCATCCATTTCAAGAGGTAGTATGTGATCAGGAACTAATGGTACTGAATGAAGATGTCCAAGCTGCTCTGAAGGCACTGGCGAAAAACAAAGCTCCAGGAATTAATGGAATATCAATTGAGATGTTTCGAAAAACAGATGCAACGCTGGAGGTGCTCACCTTCTACGTCAAGAAATATGGAAGACAGCTTACCGGCCAACGAACTGGAAAAGATCTATTCTGAAGAAAGGTGATCCAACCGAATGTAGAAATTATAGGACGATATTAATATCACATGGAAGCAAAATTCTCCTGGAGATCTTCCAAAAATGGCTGCAGCAGTATATCAACAGGGAACTGCCAGAGATTCAGGTTGGTTTCAGAAAAGGACATGGAACCAAGCATATCATTGCTGATGTCTGATGGACCCTGCCTGAAAGCAGAAAATATCAGAAGGATGTTTACCTGTATTTTATTGACTATGCAAAGGCATTCGACTGTGTGGATCATAACAAATTATGGATAACATTGCAAAGAATGGGAATTCCCGGACATTTAATTGTTCTCATGAGGAACCTATACGTAGATAAAAAGGCAGTTGTTCGGACAGAACAAGGGGATACTGATTGGTTTAAAGTCAGGAAAGGTGTGTGTTAGGATTGTATTCTTTCACCATACGTGTTCAATCTGGATGCTGAGCAAATAATCCAAGAAGCTGGACTATATGAAGAAGAACGGGGCATCAGGATTGGAGGAAGACTCATTAACCACCTGCATTATGCAGATGACACAACCTTGCTTGCTGAAAGTGAAGAGGACTTGAAGCACTTACTAATGAAGATCAAAGACCACAGGCTTCAGTATGGATTACACCTCAACATAAAGAAAACAAAAATCTTCACAACTGGACCAATGAGCAACATCATGATAAACAGAGAAAAGATTGGAGTTGTCAAGGATTTCATTTTACTTGGATCCACAATCAACAGCCATGGCAGCAGCAGTCAAGAAATCAAAAGACGCATTGCATTGGGTAAATCTGCTGCAAAGGACTTCTTTAAAGTGTTGAAGAGCAAAGATGTTACCCTGAAGACCAAGGTGCACCTGACCCAAGCCATGATATTTTCAATCACATCATATGCATGTGAAAGCTGGACAATGAAAAAGAAAGTCTGAAGAAGAACTGATGCCTTCGAATTTAGATGTTGGCGAAGAATATTGAATACACCATGGACTGCCAAAAGAATGAACAAATCTGCCTTAGAAGAAGTACAACCAGAATGCTCTTTAGAAGCAAGGATGACGAGACTGGTTCTTACATACTTTGGACATGTTGTCAGGAGAGATCAGTCCCTGGAGAAGGACATCATGCTTGGCAAAGTACAGGGTCAGCGGAAAAGAGAAAGGCCCTCAACGAGGTGGATTGACACAGTGGCTGCAACAATAAGCTCAAGGATAACAACGATTGTAAGGATGGCACAGGACCAGGCAGTGTTTCGTTCTGTTTTGCATAGGGTCGCTACGAGTGGGAACTGACTCAAGGGCACCTAAAAACAACAATGCTTAAAAAACTGTGGGCTAACAGGCAGAGTGTATAAGTAAACAGAGACCATATTTAAGAATTTTAGACATTTTTACAACTAAAACTTAGGAGGAGTATCCACCCCAGATTGTAAGATCGGGCAAGTCTTTTTGGAGAAAATAATGCCCATGTTGAGTCTACAGACAGGTACCAGCTTACTGTTCTTAGTTACCTTTGAGTTGGCTGGAACTCACAGCAACTTTATTTATAACAGAATGAAACATTTTGGAAACCCTGTGGTGTAGTGGTTAAGAACTATGGCTGTTAACCAAAAGGGCAGTAGTTTGAATACCAGGCGCTCCTTGGAAACCTTATGAGGTACTTTCACTCTGTCCTATTGGCTTACTGTGACTCTGAATAAACTCAAGAGCAACGGGTTTTTGCCATATTCATGATTCCTAGTATGTTTGAGTCCAGTGTTTGGTTGTCGTTCCAATCCAACTCATTAAGGGCTTCCTTCATTTTCAGTGAGGCAAAAAATGATTTATCATCATCTCTGCTTGGCTAATTCTAGTGATAGCAGTTACCTGCTCAATTTACCTTGGAAAATTTCAGATTGAGAAAAAACATCTGTATTAGTTACCCAGTGCTGCTGTAACAGAAATACAAGTGTATGGCTTTAACAAAGAGAAGTTGATTCTCTCACAGTCCAGTAGGCTAGAAGTCTGAGTTCACAGAGCCAGCTCCAGGGGAAGGCTTTCTCTCTCTGTAGGCTCTGGAGGAAGGTCCTTGCCATCAGTCTTCCCTTGGTTAGGGAACATCTCAGCACGGGTACCTCAGGTCCAAAGGACATGCTCTGCTCCCTGCATTGCTTTCTTGGTGGTATGACGTCCCCAGCTCTCTACTTACTTCCCTTTCCTTTTATCTCTTGAGAGATAAAAGGTGGTACAGGCCACACCCCAGGAAAACTCCCTTTACATTGGATCAGGGATGTGACTAGTAAGTGTGTTACAATCCCACCCTAATCCTCTTTAACGTAAAATTACAATCACAAAATAGAGGACAACACAGAATTCTGGGGGTCGTGGCCTAACCAAGTTAATACACCCTTTTTTGGGGGGACATAATGCAATCCATGACAACATCCATTGTGCTAAGGTTAAAAGAAAAAATCTGTTTCCCTTAATTTTAATCTATGAATTTCATTCCTATTTTCTGAAGCTACACTAAGTATGTCTACTTCCCCTCACATGACGGGGTTTCAAGTTTTCTCTCTCAAGTATTCTTCCCCCCCGTTTCCTTAACTGTTTTTTAATAACATGGTGGTTTTAGAACATTCGCCACTCTAATCACCACAGCTGGGCACAGTTCTTTTCTAGAATGCTTTTAAAATATAATGTATTGACTTAAGTACTATATTCAAGATATATTTGTAAAGTGATAAATAATTAAGACAGAATTACTTCGCTTTAACGAGTATTGATAACCACAATTCTGGTAGCTTAAAAGTGACAATTTTCACATAATCCATAATTTGTGCAATCAGACACATTTGTGTTTTATCAAAGGTTTTCATTATTAAATGGGCAATGTGCGAAACACACATAGAAGTTGGATTTATTACTCAATAGATTTCATGGGTCCTTGGCAACCATTAATGTCTAGTGTGTGAATGCGTATTTTGGCAAACTGCTTGACTACAACGAATATACATAATCAAGGTATTCATGAAATTTTTTAAGAAACTGATTATGTGTATCTAACAACAGTAACAATAGCACAACAAAAGAAGAAGATCTCAGCATACATGTGCCCTTCAAATACCTTAATAGTAAGACCATGATGCCTTGATCTAATTGGCCTTCAAACTATATGTTAGATTTAGAACAATGGTTTTTAAATGAGGGTGAGAAGATGTAACAGAATCAACTGTGAGCAGAGAGGAGGGATAAAACTGAATCATTTGCTGAACTTTAACAAACTCATCGTGAACTTAAATCCTGAGATTTTGGCAGTGGTTGACATTTCAAAAGTTGGTGAGGAAATAACATATGTACTGTTAAAAAGACTTTTTTTCTTTGAATCACTGATTACTAGTTAAATGGGTAAGAAAGAATCGAACTGCAATTCAGTTAATCAGTTTTGTACCTTTTTTATCAAATTATTTGGCAAAGGATTCTTTGTTGTGTATGTGTTTATTTTATCCTGTTTTGTTTTGTTCTATTTTGTTTTACATGTTCACAGTGCATAGAAAAAGGATGATGTGATCATGAAATACAAGGGAAAATATAGAAGTCTCCTGATTGAGTATAAAATCAGAACTGTTCTACCCTTTGTCATGTGTTTATCAAGAATGGCTGTCCACGTATTTTTATTGCTCACTGAAATTTGTTTACTTTTGAATAGCTCAAAGAGGTGTCTTCAAGAAATACATGTCTGCATGTTGATATGAGGAAACATATTGATATAAAGTAGAAAGTAGGCAGTTACACCCTATTAGCAAGAGTGGGGTCAAGAATTGCTTTAGCCACACTCTTTTTTTACCCCTAAACCCTTTGGTTCAGACATAGTGTGTTTTACTTCCCTAAGAAAATAGAATCTGTCAAGTGTGAATTCTCTAAGGTTTCTGTTAGCAAACTTTTAAATTTACAAGCACCATTAACACCAATGTGGTTTTGTATTATAAAAGAAGAAGTGTTTGTCTTTTTGCCTAAGGTTAATTTCTCTACTTATGGTCTCAATCTTATCCCTTCTGAGTTTTTTGGAGACTATGCTTCATGGTCTACCTCTTGTACTATGCCACAAAGTATTTACATGAATGAATACATGAATGAATGAAGGAACAAATGAATATAACCAGGTAGAAAATGCTTATGATTATGTGTCTGTGCCCAAAATGCCTATTCTAGTTTCTGGGGTCATTCATTGTTTATTCAAATTAAGTTTTTAAGCCTTTCAAAGGGAAATACATTTGCATATGCCACCTGTTCAGATTCTTCTTTTATGCAAATAGGTTAAAGTACTTCACATTCACACTACTCTGGATTTTATGAGAGAAGACGCTACTCTCTAATAAGTCTTTATTGCATTCTTTGAATGAGAAGAGCATTTTCTAGAAACTCCAGCTCTCCAAGTGGCTCTTTTGTCATAAAAAAGGATATCTGAGGAGACACTGACCCAGAGCCTTGGAATGCAGGGTTGTTGAGCAGGAATAAATATGGTCCTCATGAAATAATGCTACCTGTATTATACTATCTGATGCATAGGAAAAAAACAACAACAAAGACCTCCACTTATTCACATATGTCCCTGAGTGTCTCACTTAAGAAGTCTATATAACTTAGAAGGTTAACTAGCACAGTTGATAATGAGTTTTCTGCTTTGTGATATGTATTACCTTTTGGAAGAAATATAGTATATCAGTATATTTTGTCTTTCATAAATGCAGACTTAAAATATTTTTTTTTTTTCAGAAATTTGTACACACCTACAGGCATAATAAAACCAAACTAAATTTGTTGCTGATGAGTCAATTCCTACTCATACCAACCCTATAGGACAGAGTAGAACTGCTCTATAGGCTTTATAAGGCTGTAATCTTTAAGGAAGCAGACTGCTACATCTTTCTCTTGTGGAGGGAGTGGTGGGTTCAAACCACCAACATTTTGGTTAGCTGCCAAGTGCTTAACCACTGTGCCACCAGGACTCCTTACAAGCCTATTACAAATTGATAAATTCTAATTAAGTTTTCCTAAAAAATCCATTTTTTCCCCCACATTTAGTATTATTGAGGAATTGAATTCCGGGCTAGAAAGAGAAAGTATGTAATTTCCTCAGAGGAAAGCTATGCTGAATAGACAAACTCTCAAGGAATGAAGCATAATTACCCAGTGAAATTATTCTTGTAATAGAAAATCCCGTCTAAGTGTTTACTTTTAAAAAGTCTTTTGTTTGTTTCTTTTTCTTTTTTTTTAATTCTACTCTATATAATCTTCGGGTCTAGAGTTGTTGAAATGTGATTGTTAGAAGAAAACAATGAATACTTTTTCCTTTTAGCATTTTTAGGAAACATCTGTAAGACTTTGAAATGGGCAAATGAAATTACTAGGTATCCTTTCATTGGAATGCTGGGTTGTCTGGCAAACTCTTTAGGATTTGGATTTTGGCCCATTGTTCCATCATGTGATATAAGTTGTAGGGAAGATAGTCTCCTCCTTTTGTTAGTGTGATTACTTCGAATAGTTAAGACCTGCAAGCTTGTCTATGTAATTTAAAATTCTTTTTCAGATATTTTTCCACATTAGGTGGATTCCCACTGCTACCCTACAGATGACTGAAAATGGCAGGTTTGTTTCTTTAATTTTTATGACATTTTAAACCAACAAAATGTCGTTACTGTGACATATTCTGAACAGTGAGGAAAAAGAAGCAGAGACATTTATTGTATTTTATTAATAAAAAAAATAGTTTTCTTAAAACAGTGCTACTCACAGTGTATTCCATAGCACCCAGTATTCCATAGATGAATATTATTAACATCACCTGGGAGATTTTTAGAAATGCAAATTCCTTAACCTCACCTTAGATCTACTGAATCAGAATGTCTAGGGGTTAGCCCAGGAATCTGGGTATTAGCAGCTCTTCCAGTTATGTTTTAGCACATTAAAGTTTGAAAGGCACTGCTTTAGAGCACCTAACGATTTTGTTAAAACGCAAATTGTAAATCAGAAGTGGGACCAGAGATTCTCCATCTCTAACTAGCTCCTGGTTGATTTGTTTGTGGATCACATTTTACTCGGAATCATCTCAACAGCAGCTAACAACAACAAATGGAACATCGGTGAATTTGAAATGAATTTAATCCTCAACAGTGCCTTGTTTGATTGGTAAAAACTAACAGAAAATAATATAAAACAAAACTTGCAGGAAAAAATTATTGAAAACCTGTACATTTCAGAGTTTGCTTAAAAAATAAAATCTCGTACACTGAGAATTTAATGCATATTTTTATCAATAAGAACCTGAAGAGTATTGTCAAAGTAATAAGTCTGAAATATGTATTTTACAAAGCACAGTGAACTACAACCCTATTTCAAAAGTAAAACCCTCCTTTTCATTCACATGCACTGGCCAGCACTCCACACCTGCCGTATCAAATGGCGAACGAGGATGTTAGCGTGGGACTGGCGATTTACCACCACTGTCAGCAGCGTAGTATGCTCAATCTCCAATGAGGAAACACTACCCTAATCTTTGTTGTTGGTGCTTTAGACTTTTTCCTTTCCTTTTGATTTTGTTAGTTCAAACAGTGTCTAGGTGGGTTATCATAGCATACATTCACCCTCCACTGTCACATAATAGTTCTAGCTCATCTGAACAGCTAACATGTCTTTCAGGATTCTCAGCTCCCACTTGCATGGTGTACTGGTGACCTTAGCTTCATTGGTATTCCGTAAATGTCAGAGATATGCTTGCCTCAGCTGCCTGGGCCCTGGTGAGCAGGTGGAAAAATGACCAGTTGAAAATGAGTTGTTAAGACCGCTACAGTGAAAAGATTGGTGCAATTAATTTTTCATTATGCACAGTGTCTGTGGATTCTAATCAGTTTGGATTGTTCCTCCTTTGAGGCACAAGTAAAATGCAAATGGATTTGGAATGAAAGGGAGCATTCTTTATGGTATAGACTTTCCCAAGCTGTAAAATGGCTCAGAACTAGTTTGTGGTGTTAGAGATATTTATGAATTCAGCCCTGGCAAGCTAATGTAAGTTGTGTCTGGGAAATTCAAGCTGTAGCAAGTGTATGTGGCAACTTGATAGATTTCAAGGGCACAGACAGCAAACAAGAGTGACCTAAACCGATTGAAAAGGGAGTAGGAGAGGGGAACAGGAGACTTTATTTGCTAAACTAGTTGTATAAATTAATATGGTATAAGTAATTTGAAATCAGTCATTATGTATATAGATTTATATTCATAATCCATGCAAATTACTTGCTAAAACAGGAATATAGAATTAGAAATTTTTTAAAGTTTCGTGATAAATTAATTTTTCCCCTTTGTTACATCATCTGTTGTGGACATGACAACCATACACCATGAATTTTCCAGGACAGCCCAAATGTTAAATTGTCTGCCAAATTTTCTCTAAAATATGCTTACAGCAATATCATATTCCCACTTTTTTAAAAATATGGCCACTTTATTTATGAGACAAGTGACTGAACATTCTTATTTTCAGAGTTACTTTCCAACCATATTTTCACTTATTTTAGTGATAGTGCCTTTAACTCTAGATGAGCTATTTTATTTGAATTAAAATTAGTAAGAAAAAAGTAGAGATATAATTTAAAAATCAATCTTGAAAAACATTACTAACAGGAACAATCATAAGGGAGAGTTCTCCTTAATCGTTTGGTGCTGTGCAAACAAACATGTGTCCTGGAATTGAAGACTCATCCCTTTTTAAGAATGCTGTTCAGTTTACACAACAAAAGTATTCTTCGGATTATTTTCTTGTATAGGAAATGAAGAATTAAAATAAGCCTCTAGTAAAGTTATCTTTGAAAATGTCATCTAAATTTGAGATTTTATTTTTATATGGGCTCTGAAAAGCTTTTTACTTTCTGACATGTTTTAGGACCACATAGTTGGATTTACCAGGTTCCACTGCAGGGTACTTTCCAACATGAAAGACTCAGAAAACCTTATTAATACATCTCTTTGATAGAAAATATAATGTTTATAATCATGCTTCATGATGATTTCATACAAAATTGCCTTGCCTTAAGGAGAATGAAGAACACCAAAGGCACAAGAAAAATACGAGCCCAGGAGAAAGAGCCACATACCAGAGACTTCATCAGTCTGAGACCAGAAGAACTAGATGGTCTCCACCAATGACTGCCCTGACAGGGGACACAACAGAGATTCCCTAATGGAGCAGGAGAAAAGTGGGATGCAGACCTCGAATTCTGGTAAAAGGGCAGGCTTAATGCTCTGACTGAGACTGGAGGTCCCAGAGGTCATGGCCCTTGAACACTCTGTTAGCCCCAAACTAAAACCATTCCAGAAACCAACTCTTCAGACAAACACTGGACTAGATTAGAAGACATAAAATGATGCTGGTGAGGAGTGTGCTTCTTAGCTCAAGTAGACACATGAGACTATGTAGCTAGCCCCTGTCTGGAGGTGAGAAGAGAAGGCAGAGGGGGACAGAGCTGGTTGAATTCACACGGGAAACACTGGGTGGAGAGAAGGATTGTGCTGTCACATTGTAGGGAGAGCAACTAGAGTCACGTAACAATGTGTTTATAAGTTTTTGAATGAGAAACTGACTTGAATTGTAAACTTTCACTTAAAGCACTATATATAGAACAATATCATTAATATCACATGGAAGCAAAATTTTGCTGAAGGTCATTCAAAAAGGGCTGAAGCAGTATATCGACAGGGAACTGCCAGAAATTCAAGCCAGTTTCAGAAGAGGATGTGGAACCAGGGATATCATTGCTGATGTCAGATGGATACTGGCTGACAGCAGAGAATACCAGAAGAATGTTTGCCTGTGTTTTATTGACTATGCAAAGGCATTGGACTGTGTGGATCATAACAAACTATGGATAATATTGCAAAGAATGGGAATCCCCAAACACTTAATCGTTCTCATGAGGAACCTTTACATAGATCAAGAGTCAGTTATTCAGACAGAACAAGGGGATACTGATTGGATTAAAGTCAGGAAAGGTGTGGGTCAGGGTTGTATTCTTTCACCATACCTATTTAATCTGTATGCTGAGCAAATAATCTGAGAAGCTGGACTATATGAAGAAGAATGGGGCATCAGGACTGGAGGAAGACTCATTAACAACCTGTGTTATGCAGATGACACAACCTTGCTTGCTGAAAGTGAAGAGGACTTGAAGCACTTACTAATGAAAATCAACGACCACAGGCTTCAGTATGGATTACACCTTAACATAAAGAAAACAAAAATCTTCACAACTGGACCAATGAGCAACATCATGATAAACAGAGAAAAGGTTGAAGTTGTCAAGGATTTCATTTTACTTGGATCCACAATCAACAGCCATGGAAGCAGCAGTCAAGAAATCAAAAGATGCATTGCATTGAGTAAACCTGCTGCAAAGGACCTCTTCAAAGTGTTGAAGAGCGAAGATGTCACATTGAAGACTAAAGTGCACCTGACCCAAGCCATGATGTTTTCAGTTGCATCATATGCATGTGAAAGCTGGACAATGAATTAGGAAGACTGAAGAAGAATTGACGCCTCTGAATTGTGGTGTTGGCAAAGAATGTTGAATATACCATGGACTGCCAAAAGAACAAACTTCAATTCCAGAAGTTATAAATAATATTAAAAAAAAAAAAAAACTTTACTAGATGTGTACATTTTAACCCGCTCTTAACCCTCTCTTTATCAACAAATTAATAAACGTAAAGTCTAAATTAGGCCCTAAATGTGTTCAGGTGTGTGAGGTACAAAAGAGCCTAAACCTGGCATTGCGACTGTCCTCATCAGAACTTTATTCTACACCCTCCCCTAGAATTCGCAAGTAGAGATGTCTTCTTTTTTTCTATTCAACTCCTACTTTCTTTTATTTGCTGAAGCAAGCAAACCAAAACAATCTCAAGTTTTATTAGAATAATTAAAAGTAAGTTGCAAACATCTCTTCTATGTTTATTCATATTAAAAATATATTTGGTAATCCAACTCTAAAAGATTCTGTGATTTGTGGGCAATACAGACAAGTAGAATTGGGAGGATCTGTACTGGAAACCCTGGTTGCATAGTGGTTAAGAGCTACAGCTGCTAGCCAAAATGTCAGCAGTTCAAATCCACAAGCTGGTCCTTGGAAACCCTATGAGGCAGTCTACCCTGTCCTATAAAATGCTGCTATGAATCAACTCCATGGCAATGGGTTTGGTTTGGTTGGTCCTTGTCTACTTCAGATATTACTTCCGCCTAACTTTCACCCCATTCCTCAACACTAGAAGAACCTGGGCTAGTCAATTTTCATTTAGCCTCTAGAATTATATATTGCTATGCAATAGTTTGGCTACTAAATGAAAGGTCTGTGGTTAGAACCTACTATCCCCTCTGTGGGAGAAAAGATATGGCAATCTGCTCCAGTAAACATTACAGTGTAGGAAACCTTAAGGGTCAGCTCTACCTTGTCCTACAGGAAAGCTATGAGTCAGAACTGACTCAATAGCACCTAACTATAACACAAAAAAATTATAAAAAATTACAAAATCATTCACCACATTTAATAAGAGTCTACTATATTCCAAACAAGAAGCCTTGGTATCACAGTGTTAAAGCCCTTAGCTGCTAATCAAAGGTTGGTGGTTCGAACCCACCATCAGCTCCATGGGAAAACGTTGGGCAATATGCTTCTGCAAAGGTTCACAGCCTTGGAAACCCTATAGGGCAGTTCTATTCTGTCCTTTAGGGTCACTATGAGCTGGAATTGACTCAATGGCACAAAATAATAACAACATTAAATAACTTTACCTTAAATAAAGCAGATTACTCTCCATAATTTGGATAAAATAAAAAAAAAAAAATTGGATAGGCCCCATCTAATCTGTTGAAGGCCTTAAGAGCAAAAATCAAGGTTTTCCTGAAGGAGAAGAATTCTGCTTCAAGGCTATATGTAGACATTCTGTGGGAATTCCCAGCCTACAGCCTGACGCAATGGATTTCAGACGCAAGAGTGGTGAAGTTTCTAGCTTTCTTCCTGACCTATAAATTTTGGACTTCCCAGTCTTCACAACAAAATCTTGTGTGTCAGTTCCTTGAAATAAATTAATATCTTTCTCTTCTTTTATCAGTTCTGTTTCTCCGGAGAACTCTAAAACACTAGTGTGAGGCAACAGTGGACCATCCAGGTGAAGAAGTTAACACTTGAAAGTGCAAGTCTGGTAGTATAAAACTGAGAATTTTCATATTTGTGTGTAAGAGAGAAAGAGAGAGACAGAAAGGGAACAAGCAAAGGTAGCTAAAGATATTAGGGGAAACCAAACTTTACAAAGCAGAAGGATAGAAAATAAAGAGATGCGGTCAAAGAGAATGACTAAGACCGAACAGAAAATTAGAAGAATCGGGAAAAAAAGAAAGAAAGAAAGAAATATGGTGGAATTTAAGAGAGAAAAGAGGTTCAAAAAGGATGATGTCAAGTTTGTTAAGCAGAATTGTTTTCAAGAAAGAGCTCTTTGAATCTGAAAATAAAAATGTCCTTGATAATATTAGTGAACATAATTTTAGTAGATTCATAATCTAATTTTATGGTCCTTCAACTTCAAGCCTAGGAATTTCTTTCCTTGAGGTGTTTGGTTATGTCTAAGAAGTTTACATGACTGTGCCACATGTGTGCTCTACTGTCAATATAATTTTGGATGTAGAAATATCCACAACCATACCTATATCTGCAGGTGGGTATGCTCACTTAAACCCTCCAACACCACTTTAGCATATATACCTACTTATATGAGTCAGAATTGACTCGACAGCAGTGGGTTTGGTTTGAGTTTTGGCATGTATCCATTTGTAAGTTATTGTTTGTTAATACTTTTGTTACAGAATTGTGTATGTTAAAATAATCACCACAGTTGCTCTTTATTCTTGCATTCCTCTCAATGCCTTCCTTTGCCTTGGTTATATTGTGCTGATTTCTCCCGTATTGTGTATTGCCTTTCCCTTCACCAGTATTAATACATGTCTTCTATCTAATTAGATAGAAGACATGTATTAATATTCTCCTATCTAGTTAGTCTATCTCCTATTCCTGGTAACCATCAAAGAATATTTTGTTTTCATTTTTTGTTTATAAACATTTTCTTTTTTTTTTCTTTATAATAATGTTCTCATGCAATATTTGTCCCTTTTGTGATTGACTTATTTTATTCAGCCTAATGTCTTCCAAATTCCTCCATGTTGTGAGCTATTTCAAAAATTCATTGCTGTTCTTTATTTTTGTGTAGTATTCCATTGTGTGTATGTACCACAGTTTGTTTGCATTCGTCTGTTGATGGGCACTTAGGTTGTCTCTAACTTTTTGCTATTGTGAATAATGCTTCAGTGAACATGGGTGTGCATATGTCTATTTGGATCACACTCTTTTTTCTTTAAGGTATATACTTAGAAATGGGATTACTGGATCACACGGTATTTCTATTTCTAGCTTTTTTAAGGAAGCACCATAATGTTTTCAATAGTGGTTGTACCATTTTGCATTCCCACATGCAGTGTATAAGAGTTCCAATCTTCCCACAACCTCACCAACGTTTGTTATTTTCTGTTTTTTTGTTTAGTGCCAGTTTGTTGGGGTGAGATGGTATCTCTTTGTAGTTTTGATTTGTATCACTCTGATGGGTAATGATTGCTAGCATTTCTTCATGTGTTTGTTAGCTGCCTGGATGTCATCTTTGATGAAGTGTCTGTTCATATCCTTTGCCCATTTTTTACCTGGATTGTTTGTCTTTTTGTTGTTGACGTGTTGAAGTTTTCTATAAATTTTAGAGATCAGACCCTTGTCTATAGGTCATAGCCAAATTTTTTTTTCCCAGTCTGTAGGTTCTTTTTTTTGCCCTTTTGGAGAAATTTTTCAATGCACATAAGTGCTTAATTTTTAGGAGGTTACATTTATCTACTTCACTATCTGCTGTTTGTGTACTTTTAGTAATGTTTGGTATTGTATTTATGTCATATATTAGGGCCCTTAGCTCGTGGCTCAGTGGTTGAGAGACTGGTTGCTAATCAAAAGATTAGCAGTTCACATCCATCAACTGTTCCTTGAAAATCCTATGGGACAGTTCTACTCTGCCCTATAGGGTCCCTATGAGTTGGAATTGACTCGACCTCAACAGGTTTTGCGTTTTTAGCATTGTCCTTAGTTTTTTTTCCTGTGATCTTTATAGTTTTAGGTTTTATATTTCAGTCTTTGATCCATTTGGAGTTAGTTTTTGTGTATGGGTCCTGTTTCATTTTTCTACAAATAGACATCCAGTTTTGCTGACACCATTTGTTAAAAAGGCTATCTGTTCCTCATTTAACGGACTTTGGCCCTTTGTTGAAGATCAGTTGTCCATAGGAGGATGGATTTATGTCTGAGTTCTCAATTCTGTTTAATTGGTCTATGTGTCTGTTTTGTACCAGTACCAAGCTCTTTTGGCTATCATAGCTGTATAGTAGCTTCTGAGATCAAGTAGTGTGAAATCTCCTAATTTACTCTTCTTTTTCAATAATGCTTTATTTATCTGGGGTCTCTTTCCTTTTCATATATAAAGTTGGTGATTAGCTTTTCCACCTGGCTAAAGAATGTTGTTGGAATTTGGATTGGAATTGCATTACATCTATAGATCTCTTTGAGTAGCATTGACATTTTCACAACATTGAGTCTTTCTATCCATGAGCACGGTAGGTTTTTCCATTATGTAGGTCTTTTGTGGTTTATTGCAGTAGTGTTTTGTAGTTTTCTTTGTATAGGTCTTTTACTCCTCCGGTAGATTTATTCCTAAGTATTTTATCTTTTGGGAGGCTATTGTAAATAATATTGTTTTCCTGATTTCATTTTTGAAGTTCCGTTTGATGATGTAGAGGAATCCAACTGATTTTTAAATGTTGATCCCATATCCTACTACTTTGAGGAATTCTCCTATTAGTTCCAGTGACTTACCTGGGGAATCTTTGGGATTTTCTACGTATAGGATCAGGATCATATCATCTGTGAATATGGAAAGTTTTATTTCTTTCTCACCAATTTGAATGTCCTTAGTTTCCTTTTCTTGCCTTATTGCTCTGGCTAGGACTTCCAGTACAATGTTTAATAAGAGTGGTGATAATGGGTATCTTTGTCTGATTCCTATTCTCAGAGAGAATGATTTCAGTCTCTTTTTGTTGAGAATAATGTTAGCTGTTGGTTTTGTATAAATATCCTTTATTATACTGGGGAATATCCCTTCTAATTTTATTTTTCTGAGAGTTTTTATCAGGAATGGGTGTCAGACTTTATCAAATGCCTTTTCTGTGTCAACTGAGACGATCATATGATTCTTTTGTTTTATTTGTGTAAAGGATTACTTTGATTTTCTAATGTTGACCCATCCTTGCACAACTGGCATGAATGCCACTTGGTCAAGGTGTTTTTTTTTTTTTTTTTGATATGTTGTTGAATTCTATTGGCTAGAATTTTGTTGAGAATTTTTGCATCTATATTCATGAGAGATATTGGTCTGTAGTTTTCTTTTTTTGTAGTGTCTTTGCCTGGCCTTGGTATCAGGGTTATGCTGGCTTCATAGAATGTATTCAGGAGTATTCCTTTCTTTTCTATGCTCTGAAGTAGTTTAATATTGATGTGTAGGAGCCCTGTTGGGACAGTGGTTAAAGGACTGACTGTTAACCAGAAGGTTAGTGGTTCAAAACCACCAGCAGCTCTGTGGGAGTAAAATGTGGCAGTCTCTACAGAAGCAGTGGGTTTACTTAGTATTGGTGTGAGCTCTTCTCTGAATGTTCAGTAGAATTCTCTGATGCCAGAGACTTTTTTTTTTTTTTTTTTTTTGCTGGGAGTTATTTTATTACCTCTTCAATCTCTTTTTTTGTTATGTTCCTCTTCTTTTTTTCTACCTCAGTTTGTATTAGTTTAGGTAGGTAGTGAGTTTCTTGGCATTTATCCATTTCCTCTAGGTTTTCAAATTTGTTGGAATATAATTTTTCATAATATTTTGTTATGTCCTTTTTATTTTTGTTGGTTAGCAATAGGTATTTAATACATTGTAGAAACCCAATTACTGGGTAAGTGAAAGAGGAAGTAATGAAAAACTAAATGAAATATCATATGTATGTTTGCATTCTTACTATATCTTACACAAAAGTTCTCTACTGTCAGGAATACACTAAATAATAAAATTGAGACAATTGGGAATATACAATAGATTTCTTTTTCTTTTTTATGGAAATCTCACAAAAAATTTTTCAAATTCTTGCGTCTATAGTACAAAACCTATGCTATATTATTCTAAAGTCACATGCTTTCTGAGTCCCCAAAAAACCATGAAAGAGAATTTGTTAGTTTTCCTTCTGTCTATGTTGTTGTCAGTTGCTGTCGAGGCAGGCCTGACTCATAGTGACACTATGTACAATGGAATGAAACACTACCTGGTCTTGCACCATCCTCGTGATCATTGTTGTGCTTGTTGCTGCCTCTGTGTCGACCCATCTTGTTGAGGGTCTTTCCCTTTTTCACTGGCCCTCTACTTTACCAAGCATGATGTCCTTTTCCAGGGACTGATCCCTCCTGATAATACGTCCAAAGTATGTGAGACATAGTCTCACCATCCTTGCTTTAAGGAGCATTCTGATTGTGCTTCTTCCAAGACAGACTTATTCATTCTTTCAGCTGTTCATGGCATATTCAATATTCTCCTTCAACACCACAATTCAAAGCCATCAATTCTTCTTCAGTCTTCCTTAGTCATCATATGAAACCCTTGTTATATGAACATATGCTGGAATGGTATGCTGCTGGCAACATTGGGATTACAAAAAGTGTTGTAGATGAGTAAATTAGTAAAAGTAATTGTATATTTTATGAATTTTTGGTATTTGCATTACTTGTCAGATCTTTAAATTTGTAACTTGTGATTTCTCTTATTTAAATGTTCTTTTTCATACCAAATTCTTTATTCATATTTTTTAAATTATTTGTCTTAAAGTTCACAAAATTATATAAATGATAGGCCCTACAATAGAAAATCTATTCCTGTTTGGGAGTGTTTAATTTAAAGAAAAAAAACCAAATAAAATTGTACACATTTGGAAAATTATTTTAGAGCATATGGAAATAAAATTACCTGCAGGATGTTGGTCTAAGAGATATTTGTGCATGTAAGTGAGTGCTAGTAGCTCCCCAATGTTTTCCTAGTTTCTCATGAAAGCATACCTACAGTTTTGCTGTTAATGCTTCCTAGCCTGGCAGAAAGAAGATCATACCAGCCTAGGAAAACCCACAGCTTTAAGTACCCTGCCTGTATGTCATTAAGCAGATGCACCATCAGCACACGATGGTCTGCACACTACCTCACCTCATCTGTACCATTGAGCCTGAATAAGTCTGATGTTTTACAAAAATTCTGAACCTGAGTACTATTTTAAACTTATTTTATTACTATTATTTTTAATGGAGGGTCGTTTTATTTTAAAGGTAATCATTGATAGCACCCATGACCATTTTACTTCATAGAAATCTAATTGAATTTTATGGTGTGATGAAGTAGAGGCAATCATATTTTATTCAGATGTTACTTTAAAATAAATTTGCACTAATTAAAATATATCATCAGTAGAGACAACTCAGAGGAATATGGAAATTGTGTGGTTTTTAAAAATCAGTAAATTACAGTAGTTATGTTAAGATTAAACAGGTACTTGAAATTAAGATAAAATCATCTCATCTTAAGATGCAAGTAAAATATAACATACAGTAGAATGGGGGTTTTTAAAAGAAGAGAAACAGAGCCGTCCAAAAGTGAATCACAGTAGTAGTCAGGAGCCATATTTCACTTAATAGTGTGAAAACGGGAAAATGATATAGTCACATATCCCACGGAACGTAGAACCATGATACCATGACTCAACAAAAGACTTCTGTCTAGCATCACTGCACATAGTCTCATCTGAGTCTAATTCAAAAATTCTTTACTATGAGCATTAGACTTTTGGTGTCCTTTGTAAGTTTTTTTTCTGTTTATTTCTTGTGACCTATTTTGGTCTTTTGAGTTTATTTATTTATTGCCCCTCAGATTTTCGATGTTGAACTTTTCATTTTTTTTTTAAATGGGCACTTATAGTCAATGTTTTTCAACACCTTGATAGAATGAGGCCCCCCGTCATCTAAATTTTGTCTTAAAAGCAAACAAATGAATAAACAAACATAAAATATATGCATGTATTCTAACAAGCCCTTATGATTTCAAAATGGAGACTTTTTTTTATCCAGCTAATAAATGCCTTTAGAACTACTGAGTTCTATATTAGCAGTCAGAAAAAAAAATATTTTCAAATGATCTCTGACCCTGATAACAATGAAAGTTCTTGTGGGATGCATATTAATAGCACCTACTCCAGGCATTGAGCATTAATACATCAGAAGAGATACTTTTCTGATTTACACTTATTGTTACTATTTTTGATGAAGAACCAGAAAGGAGATTGCACTGACAATCCTACGCCAACCCTCAGGGGTTGACAGGGTGACCTAATAGGTGCTATGAAGCTGCTTAATGCTGTGACTGATTGATTAATTTTCTTCAGGGAAAATGTTATTACAATCCTATTTTCCTTGCTTTATTGTGCCTATTTCTTTTCAGAAATAACAGGGTATGTTTAAGAGAAAGAGAAGAGACCAAACATCAGAATTATATTCTTTGTTATTCATGATGACTAAAGAACATACAGTGTTCTGAATCTAAGACAAATACTTCAATATGTAAAAAGATGTAATCATAAGGTTTTCCTCATCAGCATATATATATATATATACACACACATGTGAGTGTATACATCAAATTTGATTACATTGAATATGTGTTGGTGTCCATGTTCCCATATAATTCCTAACCTACCAGTTAATCAGGAAAGCATAATGGAAGGATTATACAAAATTGTAAACAACTTTGTCAAAATCTTGTCCTATTTTGATCAGCAGGATCAGCAGTAGGCTTCTGAATTTTATCAAAAAAGAAAATAGAAAAAAATATAATTTTTCACATGTAAGCTTTGCACAACATTTGAGGCTCAGGCTCTGTGGATTTTGAGAAGACAGTTTGGCTACCTGCACTGATGAAATCACCCATCAAATTATCAGACCTCTACTATCGGCCCAATAGGTACATCTTGTCTGGTGGGTTCCACCAGACTCCCACCTAGAACTGCTAAGTGAAGACTGTGTAACAGAAATGAGTAGAGTCGGCAATTGTGAAGTAGGAAAGGTACCCTAAGATTTTTAGTTACTCTTTTCTGTGTTATGGATATGTTATCATGGATATGTATTATTATAGATACAAATATTCTACATTTTTCATTATAGTGTATATCTAATATTTCAATTTTGAAGTTGAGAATGAAAGCTATAGGTATGGTACAGTAAGTAAGTGTTTCTAAGAATAATAATATTTTGATTTTTCAAATGGATATTCTTATTTGCAGAATTACAGAGTGTATACTTTCTGCAAGAACTTCCATTTACAAATAACTCGAAGCACAAATTTACACTAGCCATTTCAATCCATTGCCATCATTTATTTGTATTCCACTAGTATTTGTAAGATAATAAAGCATGCTTTTCAAACTATTGATATCACACTTATGCCTTTTCCT